>NW_017673279.1:58778-97137 GCF_001879085.1 Nicotiana attenuata
CAAAATTTAGGATAAGAACAGAAATCAGACTCAGCAGTAGAAAACCTAAGACGACTAACAATGCAAATACTACAGGAACAGATAATAAAAATAACTGAAACATAACCGGGGAAGTTTACCAGTTCTGAGACTTCAACTGGTCAAAAAAATCTGATGAACCCTTGACCAAATGAGCATTTAATCGTATATTTTCATGAGAAAATACACGACTAAATGCTATAATGATCAAGCCCTCTGAAAAACCCGTGACTCATGCAGCTAGGGTTTTGGAGTCCAAGTTTGATTCGAAATTCGAACAGTTCGGGGAACATTTGATGTGAAATAGACATGGATTCGTGATGTAAGGAGGGAGGTGAACACTTTGTGTGAATTTGGTGTCATTTGGACGAGGTGTTGTCATGGCCGGAAAAGTTTAGATCTGATATTCGAGGCGATTGGATGGGATTCGAGACAAACTAAGATGGGGGTTGGAAAGAGGAGAGAACGGTGGTTCTAGGGTGTAATTTTGGTGGCATTTGGAGGTGGGCCGCCGGCGGAGACGATTTCCGGCCGGCGGCGGACGGCGGGGGTGGCGGTGATGAACAGGGTACGAGGAAGGGAGGATATGGTCTCAGATGTTTGTGAAGGTGTTATTACATTTTTATGTGATTTGCTTGAACTGATCTGGACCGTCGGATGAGATCAATGGACGGCCCAGATTTGCCATTTGATGAAACGGGTCGGACCGGACGGGTGGATTGGGCTGGGTTGCTATTGGGGTGATTGGGATTCTTTTGGGCTGGGTAAAATGTAACCAAACGGCCCAAACTGAGTAGTATTAAAGCACCCTCTTTTAAATTATTTTTTTTCTTTTATTTCTTTTATCTAATTTTCCTTTTTTGTATTTCTTTTATTATTTTTTTTTTTCACCTTGTGTTTTTGTATTATTTTGATTTTATAAAGATGCAAAAATAAAAATGAAAATTAAGCTAAACTAATTAATGCCTAAAATTACTTTAAAACTATTTTGTGACCATTTTTCAATTAAAACAATAACATGCAAAAGTGAACTATTTTTGTGATTTTCATGTTTCGTTCTAAAACAAATTAATACCTAAAATTGTGAAATTAAACTCCTAAATGCAAATGCATATATTTTTTTTTTGTATTTTTAATATGAATTATCATGCACAAATAAAATGCAAACAATTACTACAACATGTCACAAAAATCCACAAAATTGCAAAATAATGAAAGAAATCATTTTGTTTGAATTTCTGGAGTAATTCATATAGGGCAAAAATCACGTGTTCACAGAGAGTTGAATAAGAGGAAGAGATCACCTTCTTTGAATTCTTTGTTCCGGATATACTTATCATGTAGGTACTTCATCTTGTCCTTATATAAGGACAAACTGGAGTAAGCATGGAACCGGAACTCATCAAGTTCATTCAATTGCTCCACCCAAAGATTGGCAGCTATATCCCACTCTAGGTTTAACTTCTTCAACTCCCACATGGCCTTATGCTCTAATTCCACCGGGAGGTGACATGCTTTCCCAAAAACCAGCTGATACAGCGACATACAATTGGAGTCTTGTAAGCAGTTCTATAGGCCCATAAAGCATCATCGAGTTTCCTTGACTAATCAGTCCGGTTTGCATTGACAATCTTGGAGAGAATACTCTTGATCTCCCTGTTAGAGACCTCAACCTGTCCACT
The DNA here is from genome assembly GCF_001879085.1 of Nicotiana attenuata. Lineage (NCBI taxonomy): Eukaryota > Viridiplantae > Streptophyta > Magnoliopsida > Solanales > Solanaceae > Nicotiana > Nicotiana attenuata. The sequence goes on from NW_017673279.1 coordinate 60,479, forward strand.
TGCCTGAAGGTGATAGGGAGTTGACACCTTGTGAGTGACACCATACTTGGATAGTAAAGTGTCAAAGGCTTTGTTACAAAAATGAGAAACCTCATCATTGATAATGGCCCTTGGGGTGCCGAACCTTGTGAATATATTTTTTTAAAGAAAGCCACCACACTCCGTGCTTCATTGGTGGGCAAAGCCACAGCTTCAATCCATTTGGAAATATAATCCACAGCAACAAGAATATAGATGTTCCCACATGAACTCACAAAAGGACCCATAAAGCCAATGCCCCATACATCAAAAATATTAATCTCAAGAATGGTGGTGAGCGGCATCTCATTCTTTTTCGAAATCCCACCGGCTCTTTGGCACTCATCACACCGCTTAACAAGCTCGCTAGCATCCTTGTACAAGGTAGGCCAATAGAAATCCACAACTTAGGACCTTTGTAGCAGTTCTCGCCCCACCATGATGACCACCATAAGGTGAGGAGTGACAAGCTTCAAGAATACCCAATTGCTCTTCTTCTGGAACACATCTCCGGATAACACCATCGGTGCACATTTTGAAAAGATATGGCTCGTCCCAATAATAATCCAAGCAATCCCGTTTGAGCTTCTTCCTTTGGTTTGAAGAGAACTCATTCGGGACAATTCTGCTCACAAGATATTTAGCCACATCGGCAAACCAAGGCATCACGGTCAAAGACAAGGAAAGGAGTTGTTCATCCGGAAACGAATTATTGATCTCAAGGCCATCATGGAGCCTCCCCTCCTCTTCCAAACGGGACAAGTGGTCCGCCACTTGATTCTTACTCCCTTTTTGGTCTATGATTTCAAGATCAAACTCTTGTATAAGAAGTACCCACCTCATCAATCTAGCCTTTGAGTCCTTCTTACTCATCAAATAGCAAAGCGCCGCGTGATCGGTGTGAACAATCACTTTGGTACCCATGAGGTACAGGCGGAACTTTTCCATAGCAAAGAAAATGGCTAAGAGTTCTTTCTCGGTCACCGTATAATTGACTTGGGCGTCATTCATGGTCTTACTAGCATAGTAGACTGGATATCTTGTTGATTCGTTGTCCCAATACCGCTCCTACCTCCATATCTCTAGCATCACACATGAGCTCAAATGGTAAGCTCCAATTTGGTGCGATAATGATGGGAGTTGTAGTCAACCTATACTTGAGTAGCTCAAAAGCTTTCATGCAACCATCATTGAACACAAATTTTGCATCTTTTTCCAACAACTTGCACAAAGGGTTCACCACCTTTGAGAAATCCTTGATGAACCGACGGTAAAAACCCGCATGCCCTAGAAAGCTCCTCACTCCTTTGACGGAAGTAGGAGGAGGGAGTTTTGATATCACTTCAATTTTTTGCTTCATCCACTTCAATGCCATTCTTGGAGATCTTATAGCCGAGGACAATGCCCTGCTCAATCATAAAGTGACACTTCTCCCAATTAAGAACCAAGTTAGTCTCTTCACAACGTGCCAAGACTTTATCAAGATTACTCAAACACTCATCAAAAGGATCCCCCACAACAGAGAAATCATCCATGAAAACTTCGAGGAAGTCCTCCACCATATCCGTGAATATTGCCATCATACACCGCAGAAAAGTGGCATGTGCATTACATAGACCAAATGGCGTCCTTGATAATGCAAATTTGCCATACGGAAAAGTGAAGGTGGTCTTCTCTTGGTCTTCAAGTGCAATAAGAATCTGGTTATACCCGGAATACCCATCCAAGAAGAAATAATAAGCACGTCCGGCTAACCTATCAAATATTTGATCAAGAAATAGATGCGGAAAATGGTCTTTCCGAGTCACTTTGTTGAGCTTTCTATAATCCATGCATACCCTCCAACCGGTGACAGTTCTTTTTGGGATCAACTCATTGTTCTCATTTGTAATCACAGTCATGTTGTACCGGTGAATTCCATGAACTATCAGAAATGGGGTAGACAACTCCAGCATCCAACCACTTGATGACCTCTTTCTTGACAACCTCTTGCATGCCCTCATTCAACCTTCTTTGATGTTCCACTAAGGGTTTTCCATCCTCCTCCAATATGGTTTTGTGCATGCAAAAGGCGGGGCTTATACCCCGAATATCTTCCAATGTCCAACCTATTGCCTTCTTCTTCCTTTGGAGCACCGCAATGGTGGCATCTACCTGCACGTTAGTTAAGCACGAGGAAAGAATAACAGGTAAAGTGGATCAAGGGACTAAGAACTCATACCTAAGGTGTGAAGGAAAAGGCTTCAACTCCAATATGGCAGGCTCCTCGATTGAGGGCTTTGTTGGTGGAGTCTTCCGGTTCTCAAGATCCAAGGAAAGTTTACAGGGTTCATATGTATATGAACCCATTCCTTGCAAAGAATTGACATATTCCACCAAGCCTTCATCCTCATTCACATCACGATTCAACAACACAGCTTCCAAAAGGTCTTCCACATTAAACACAGCACTTGTGTCTTCAACAATCACCTCGGTCACAAGATCCACAAATGAACATACTTCGTTGCTATTAGGCTGCCTCATTGACTTGCAAACATGGAACACAAATTTTTCATCGCCCACCCGGAAGGTGAGCTCCCCTGATTCCACATCAACTAAGGCCTTCCCTGTAGCTAGGAAAGGTCTCCCCAATATGATCGGCACCTCATAGTCAACCTCACAGTCAAGTATCACAAAATCCACGGGAATTATGAACTTGTCGACCCGAACTAGCACATCATCAATTATTCCCAATGGCCTCTTCATTGTCCTGTCTGCCATTTGCAACCTCATGTATGTGGGCCTTGGTTACCCAATCCCCAATGACTTGAACATAGAATATGGCATCAAGTTAATACTTGCCCCCAAATCACACAAAGCTTTGGCGAAATCAGCACTACCAATAATGCATGGAATTGTAAAGGCGTCGGGGTCTTCTAACTTTGGAGCCATGGAGTGCACAATAGCACTCACTTGATGTGTCATTTTGATCGTTTCACAGTTCATTGATCTCTTCTTTGTTACCAAGTCTTTCATGAACTTGGCATATCCCGGTATTTGTTCTAGAGCTTCCACCAAAGGCACATTTATGGACAAACTTTTCATAATAAATTTCTTGAACTGGTTCTCACTATTTTGTTTTACAAGCCTTTGAGGATATGGTGGAGGAGGCCTTGGCTTTGGGCACTACCGTTTCCGGTATGTCTATCACGTGTTCCCTAGACGGGTTCACATCATTTTGTGTCTCCTCCACGTTGTCATCAATGTCTATCCTCACTTCATCATTCACAGTCTCATCACTCACTTGCACATCATTCTTGGCTCATCATCATCTTGCACCAACACATCATCACTCACAACCTTTATTGGATTAGAGGTACTAGCAACTCCACCTCTACCACTTCTTGTAATCACCGCCATAGCATAGCCCATACTGTTCCCACCCTTCGGGTTCACCACTGTGTCACTTGGTAGTGACCCCTTAGGGTGAGTATTCAAAGCTTGAGAAATTTTGCTGAGTTGGACTTCCAAGTTTCGTATAGAAGTATTGTGGGATGCCAATTGGGCATCGGAGTCGGCATTTTTCTTCATCATTTGCTCAAACATGGATTCAATCCGTCCCATCTCATTGTTGGACGAGCTAGGACCTTGTGACAGAAATGGAGGCGGGTTGTTTGGTTGTTGATACATCAGGGGCCTTTGAAAGCCCGACCCCCGTTCCCTTGATTGTTGTTGTTCCAACCCCCTTGATTGTTATTGCCTCCCCAATTACTAGTACTGTTGCCACCCCAACTGCCTTGGTTTCCTTGGTTACCCCAATTAGATTGTTGTTCCCCCAATTGTTTTGGTTGTTGTTGTTGCCACTATTCCAATTTCCTTGTTGACTTTGATTTCCCCAATTTCCTTGTGATCTCCATTGTTGTTGATTCGGAGCATTGCCCCGTTGACCTTGGTAATTTTTCACATATTGAACCTCTTCGCTTGGATCATCATATACATCATCTTGATTGAAACCACTACCACTTTGCTCAAATTGATCCGCATTGCCTTGAACTTGTTGACCTTGTTGCCTCCTCTTGTTGACCGTCATATTCACCCCTTACATGGCATTCACTTGTTTTGGCCCTTGAATTTGTTGCAACTGAGCCTTGGCCAATTGGTTCATGGTAGTAGTCAACTCGGCTATTGCTTGGCCGTGGTCATGGAGCTCCTTGTGTAGGTGAATGGCATTAGGATCACCTTGTGGCACATTAGCTCGAGTTTGCCACGCCGAAGAAGTATCCTCCGTCTCATCAAGTATTTCACACGCTTAAGCATATGGCGTGTTCATGAAGTTTCCCCCGGTGAGTTGGTTAACTACACATTGGTTGGTAGTGTTGATGCCACGGTAGAATGTTTGTTGGATCATGGCTTCGGGCATGTCATTGTTCGGGAATTCTTTAACCATCGCCCGATACCTTTCCCAAATGTCATGAAGCGGTTCATTTGGCTCTTATTTAAAATCAAGGATCTCATATCTTAGCGTCGCCATATGTCCTGGAGAAAAGAATTTTTTGATGAACTTCTCGGCCAACTCATCCCAAAAGGTGATGGAATGGTTGGGTAACCTTTCTTGCCAATCCAACGCCTTCCCCCTTAGAGAAAATGAGAAAAGCCTCAATCTCAATGCGTCCTCGGAGACATTAGTTTTCCTGCTCCCCCAACACGTATCAACAAAACCTTTGAGATGCTTGTAGCCGTTTTGGTGTGGAGCTCCGGTGAAGAAACCCCTCTATTCCAAGAGTGTAAGCATGACATTGGTTATTTGAAAGATGCCCGCCCTAATCCGGGGCAGGACTATTGCACTTGCATAGCCTTCGTTGGGCAACACCCGGTGTGCTTCCCTTGGAGGAGCTGGGGGAGGGTTTGGAATATTATCATGAGGCGGTCGTCCTCTCCTTTGTGCTTAAGGTTCGGGTTGAATCTCATCCACATGATCATTATCTACCTCCTCCCCCAATGGCAAATTTATGAGAGCTTCATTTTTAAGAGCCATTTGGTACCTAAAACAATGCACAGACAAATTAAAAAACGGAAGGAAAGAAAAACAAAACACACAAATGCTCAGATATATAGCTAAAGCCGTCTAACTCCCTGCCAACGGCGCCAAAAATTGATCGGGTCCAAGCATACACAACTACTGAGTAGCGAGGATGGTCGATGCAGGTTTACCCAACAAGGTCGGGATCGAATCCATAGGGAGTTAATCTGTTTGGAGTTAGATTTATATCCGAGTCTAGATGTAGGTTTTGCTCTTAATTACACTTCCACACATGGTTGGTTTGTTTTCTACTTCTACTATAGCATGCAATAGTTAAAACTAAGTACAATATTTTTTATGTTGATTTTTAAGGGTTTAAAAGGACTAGGGCAGTGACTTCCACCTAGGTGGATATCTAACAGGTAGCAAGAATCTAGGGCAATCATGTGATTAATTGGGGTCGTAGTATAACTATCACACCCGGGTACTCACTCTATACCTCTCGGTAGTTTGAGTGATTTTGCCCGACTTGGCTTTCTCAAGTCCAAATGGGTATTCATGCAATACAAGTGATGTTATTTCAAGTCGGGTATTACTATCTCTAGGTTTAACCCTTTAATTGGTGCTATCAATTTCTTGAGCTCACCCCCAATTCCTTGCTAGCCTAGTTTTCCTAGACTTAGTCCCTCTTTCTCAAGCAGAGACTAAGTCATAAAGGCATGAATTAGTGTTTGCAACCACTAATTCCATAGTTCTAGCAAGAACTAGGCTAAATACTCTAATCCATACACATTTAAGTCCTAAAATTCAAGACTAATCAAATACCCACACTAGGGTTGGGTCACTACCCTAGCTATGGGTTTAGCTACTCATGGAAATAGCAGAAATCAAAGATGAAATATAGATAAAATCCATAATACTAGATTAAAAGATAAAAAAGCTAATGTTAACAGATGAATCTAATACAAAATTGCCCAAAATAGAATATCCATCCGTCTCACATGCTCAGCAAAAACAAAACTTAACCTAAAAATGTGAAAAAGATCTATATACCAGACAAAAATACCCCTGCGGAGATTTTGCGGCCGCGTAATTTTTACCGTGGCCGCATAATACTGACTGCGGTCCGCATTTTCATCATCTGGATCTGGGCTGCGATTTGTTTCATAGGCCGCATACTTTCCATCGCGGTTGCATAGTGGATTTTCGCGGCCGCGTAATTCCACCGCAGACCGCACTCATATTTTTGCTTGAAATGTTACTTCTCTGAATCTCATCCACCGCGGTATGCATAATTCCAACCGCGACCGCGGTGAGACTTTCGCGGTCGCTCATTTCTGGCACGGGCCTCGCTCAACAATTGGCCTTAAAGTATACTCTCTGATTCTTCACTTCGCGGATCGCGTATTTGTGATCGCGGTCGCGTTGTGGATTCCGCGGCCGCACGCGATCGCACAATATTTGTGCGGTCCGCGGTTCATGTCTCCTGGCCCAGTCTTGGTTTTTGTTCCAGATTTGACTCCTTTGTGAGCTGATTATGCCTCTTTTGGCTCATTTTGACCAGTTCCAGCAAGCAAGCATATTACATTAGTTTTCGAGAATACCTTCACGCATTTTAAGCCCAAAACGCAAGTAAAAGAGAGCAAATCATAGGTTAAAATCCGCACTTATCAACTTGCGCATAATTTTCCTTTAAGCAACTGAAGCACAAATGTGGAGACAAATAATATCTTTAGAATACTTGAAACTTCTCCAAAATTATACATGGGGACGTTGCGGTAATATTTCTAACATGATTTTCCTTTTCTTCTTTTCATTCCTTTTTTTATTTTTAAATTTTTTATTTAGGACTATGGAGAGTAGAAAGCAAATAAAGGAGGATGGAATATTCGGATGGCTAAATAGACATCATCAAAGTGATGAAAATTAAGGAAAATGCAAAACATATAAGGAAACGGACAACTTTATTGGGTTAGAACGGAGGAAGAGGAACCATAATATTATAATAAAATAATGCACGAAAATGCTTGAAACAATTCCGAGTTGGCAGTTGCCTTTATTAGTTTCAAATAGTCTCATTGCTATCTAACAAAATTTGTCTTCATCCAGTGATCAATAATACATCACTTCTCTTTACGACCAATATTTAAAATCATAAGAAATGTAAACTATTGTGCAAACTCTGTTAGCTTGAACTTCTTTAGCTGTAGCTTTCTTCCATGTCCACAATTTCATTTAGTGTGAGTTGATTTTGAATTTTCTTCCATGTCCACAATCAGCCTTTAGAACTTTCTTCCATGTCCACAATCAGCCTTTAGAACTTTCTTCCATAATTTGTGTAACGACCCGACCGGTCATTTTAAGCTCTAGCGCGTCGTTCGGTAGTTTGAGGCCCTGAGTAGCTTCACTTTAGGCATTATGACTTGCACGCATTTTCAATTGAATTTCGGGAAGTGCGGAGTTGATTTGGAAAGAAAATTCTCATTTCGGAAGCTTTAAGTTGAAAGAATTGACTAAGGTTTTACTTTTGAGTAAACGACCTCGGAATCGGAATTTGAAGGTTCCAACAGGTTCGTATGATGATTTTGGACTTGGGCGTATGTCCGGATCGGGTTTTGGATGACCCGTGAGCATTTCGGCGCCTATTGTGGAAGTTGGCATTTTGGAAGAATTTTATAAATTTGGGTTGCAGTGCATTTCGATATTATCAATGTTCATTTGGGATTTCGAGACTAGGAATAGCTCGGTATGGTGATTCTGGTATTGGGAGCGCGTCCGGAAGTGGATTCGAAGGTCGTAGGTCATTTAGCGAAAGTTAGAAATTTGAAGGTTTTTGAGAAGCTTGATCGGAAGTGGAATTTTTGATATCGGGGTCGGATTCCAATTCCGGAAGTTGAATTAGGACTGTAATGTCGAATATGAGTTGTGTGCAAAATTTGAGGTCATCGGACGTGATTTGATAGGTTTCGACATCGAATGTAGAAGTTTGAAGTTCTAAAGTTCATTAAGCTTGAATTGGGGTGCGATTCATGATTTCGATGTTGTTTGATGTGATTTGAAGCCTCAAGCAGGTCCGTGTTATGTTATAGGACTGGTTTGTGTGATTGGATGGGGCCTCGGGTGTGTTTCGGGGTGGTTTCGGATCATTTCGGGCTGTTTTGCAATAGCTGATGCTGGTGTCTAGTGTTGTTCTTCGCGTTCGCGTGTATACGCCCACGTTCGCGAAGAAGGATTTGGCTTCAGGGACTTTGTTCTCCGCGTTCGCAAAGAAGGAAATCTCTGTTGCACGGGTCTGACTTCGGAGGCTCATATCTCGCAGTGTATTTTGGAGATGATCCGAAAACAAAAGTTGTTTCCCTTTTTGTATAGTTTTCAGAAAAATAACCCATTTAGCATTTGGATTTGTGTACAAAAAGTTATGGCTAGTGCACTACAGGCTGTCCGGGAAGATGAGGAAGAAATTTGTGTTGCACAGGACTGACTTTGGAGGCTTATATCTCGAAATATATAAGGAATTGGGAGATGACCAAAACATGAAAGTTGTGGATCTTGATGTCTAGGTTTTAAAAAGTTAAATCATTTGTCATTTGGAGTTTTGTGCAAAAAATTTTGACCATTATACTAGAGGCTGTCTGAGAAGAATTTGGGAACGGCTTTCGAGAAATTTGTTCATCGCGAACGCGATGGGAGGCCCGTGAACGCGAAGAAGGGTAGCCTGGCAGTGTATAAGTTTGCAAAAACGGGTTTGGCTCATTTCATCTCATTTCCTCCATGGGAGACGACCTAGGAGCGATTTTGGAGCTCCATCTTCATCATCTATGTCAAGTTTTGGAGCGTTGGGCATCGGTTTGAGTCGTCGGAAGGGCTTGGGAGCACATTATGGAACTTCAGTGCGAGGTAACTCTCCTTTCTAACCTTGTAAGAGAAAATTAACTCCATAGGTAAACTAAATTATTATGTGCTTCTATTTGTGGGGGCTACGTACGCATGAGGTGACGAGAGTCCGTACGTAGTTACTAGCTATGCCTATGTCCGGATAGTTTTAGGCTTACATCATGCCTTGTTGATATTGTTGTTGATTTATGTTTATTGTTTGCCTTGAGAAGAAGCAAGATTGAGTTACATTATTAAATGTTTTTGAAAGGAGTCGAAATTGAGGAAAAGTTGGGAACTTGAGAGTTTTCATTTGAAATTCGTAATTTAAAAAGAAATGAGGAATACTTTAATAACTTAAGAAATCTATGTGTAACCGCGTCGCACGTATGATCTGCGAGCGGGATAATTCCTTAAACTTATATTTGACCGCGTCGCAAGTATGATTCGCGAGCAGGAAAATCCCTAACACTTATATTTGACCGCGTCGCAAGTATGATTCGCGAGCGGGGTAACTCCTTCTACTACTCTCATGGGAGCGGGCTGATCGCCTCGGCAGGTTAATAGATGCATCTATGGTTCGCGTCGTTCGACACTCGGTCTTGCACAGTTTGGTTTACTTTTATGTTGGATCGGGCCGTACGCCTCGGCATTTCCTATATATATATATATATATATATATATATATATATATATATATATATATATATTATCCTCATGGAATCGTGCGTAATATTTGGAAAAAAGCCAGTGTATCTGAGGGTTTTTCCATGATTTGAATTATGACAACCTTTTTGATGAAATCCACTGTATCTATATATATGCTTCGGTTACGGAGGGAACTTACTATTTGATAGCTTGAGTAAATTGTAAAGAGAGAAATTGTACCACGTATTTTATACTTGTTTGTTTCATATAATTACTCTATTTCATATTTATTCACTTCCTTACTGCACCTGATATTATTGGACACTAGTAAGTGTCGAAGTCGACCCTTCATCACTACTTCTTCGAGGTTAGACTGGATACTTACTGGGTACGCGTTGTTTTCATACTCATACTACGCTTGTTGTACAGGCACATGTATGTCTAATGGCCTCGTGGGCGCAGCAGCATGGTTGATACGGAGACTTAGGTGAGCTGCATCTTATGAGATGATCCGCAGCCAGCAGAGTCTCCTTCAGAGTATTTGTATTTTCTTTTCTGTCCAATTTGTATTCCGGCAGTTATTGTATATCATTTTATTTCTTAGTAATTGCTCATGCACTTGTGACACCGGGTTCTGGGATGATGATGGGATATTCAGTAATGAAATGGTAAACATTTTTATTTATTTTGTAAAGTTCATCTGTTACTAGTGAAATTGAAGGTAACTTTATGATTTCAAAAATATAAAAAGTGAATTTAATTAACTATTTAGTATTGGCTAACCTGACAGCGTGTTCGGCGCCATCACGACCTTTAATGGATTTTGGGTCGTATCAATTTGTCAAGAGTAAATGCACTGAAAATATTACTCCTATTTTAGTATTGCTGCAATTGTACTTTTAGTTTGTGTGCTAACCTCATTGCTCAGACCTCTTTGTTATACTTCATATCTATGAGACCAACCCTCAATAAAAGTTTCTGCGTGATGTTTTTTTTGAACAAAGTTATACAATAGTGGTATATCTATATCTTTCTATATATTCTTTATAGTCTTAATAATATTTTCTATTGATAGTTTATTCCTCCATTAGCATTGGAGGTTCGGTCGTTGGCTAATTGACATTTCATGGTAGATGTTTCAGTATCGGGTAGAGTCTTCCTTGTGTTGGTTGCACAATTGTTATTGCTTGAGCAGATCATATCCTACCAACATAATGATCCATATTTACTTGTACTTATGGAGAAGGTTCAGAAGGAGAGGCTTAGCTTCTACCGCGGTTATTGGTCATCTAGATTCATGTTATATGTTGATTACAAGAGTCTTGGTCAAAATTGAGCTAGCGAAACGGATGGAAGAAACATACACTATGAATGTCATCTATAAAGAAATAGTAGGTGATCACATACGCTTCTTTACGTGTATGTACCTTATTAAGCAAAATAAGTTAAAAAAATCACATGTATCTAATTAAACTCTGGTTGTTCATCTTCATTGGCCTGAATAATATAGGTATTTAATTATCTTGACCTCGACAAACAAGCCATCATACGCTGATCCATATTGATCAGTCAGAGAAACTTATATATTATTCTTTCTTGTATAGTTATTTACTCAAAGTTCTGTTTTAAAAATATTAATATTATTTTACAAATGTGTACATGATTCAGCTTCCACGTGCAACGCACGTGCGGAAAAACTAATCGCACAAATATTATGGATAATTTAATGTAATACGTTTCAAAAGTTTTATAGTCACGCAAATACTATGACATATTTAATATCATAAATTTTAAAAGTTTTTATTATTTCTTAAATTCCGCATCGATTCAAATTATGTCACATAAATTAAAATAAATGAAAAACAGGTAAGTGTTTATATTTCATTCGTCTCAATCTGTATAACATGCTTTCTTTTTTAGTATGTTAAAAAAGAATTCATAATTTAGAAATAATTTAACTTTAAGCCTCTTATTTTAACATTAACGTTTAAAGCTTATTTTAGATCATAAATATTATTTTCTTTCTTAAATTCCGTGCTCAATCAAATACCGCCACATAATCTATTTGCATGCACAAGCCTTTCCATTGGTCTAATCTTTTACTTTTCTTCGTGAGAGAAAGTGCTAACAATGTGTCTTAATAATAACGTGTTTATATCTATGCAACCGAGTATTAGAGCACTTCTTTAAGAATCAAACAGTAACAAAATAAGTAAACAACCTAATTAGTAGGGCACTGTCTTGCTTAGGCCCCTTGTTCTATTGCGCAATAACATAGTCTGCAAACAACAATAACAACAACAACAACAATATACCCAATATAATCTTATAAGTAGGGTCTCGGAAGGATAAAACTTAATATGTAAATAGCACGGGCTTGCCAGTTTTCGGACTCGTAATTGAAAAATAGTCAATATTTGCAAAGTCATTGAAAAATAGTCACTATTTTGTTAAAACACGAAAAGTTCCAGCATAATATGTTGGATTATGGAGCTCCTATGTATAAACTTCTAGCATTTATTGTTGGAACTCCAGCAAATTATGAAATTCTAACATATTATGCTAGATTATGGAGTTGCTGCGTATAAACTTCTAGCATATTATGTTGGAACTCCGGCACATTATGAAACTGCAACACATTATGCTGGAATATCATATGTAAAATATTCGAACCCCGGCATGTTATGCTGTTCAGATTTCATCTTTACATAAAAAGTGATTAAATTCGATTACTTTTGAAACTGTGGCTATTTATTAATTACCAATTATAAATATGGCTATTTCTAATTTTTCCCAGACTTCATCCTTTAACAAAAATATTAATGAGTTTAAGTTTAAAAGATTGGTTATATAAAAGAGTATTTACACAATCAGTTAGTAATTACAAATAAATCTCTCGATAAACTTAATTGGTAATTTGACAAAAATCGTAACTAACCTGCTATAACATATTATAATTCATAAATAATGTATAAAAATCTTTGCACTATCAATATACAACTTATATCCAAATATTAAAATAAACAAAATATGAAAAAATGCATAGATTTAATACATAAGTTAATACTTATATTATATTGCATTATCAAATATGCACAATTGGGTCACACAAGGTAGGGGGTTGGCGGAGGTCAATGGGCTGTGCCAAACTTTTAGCCACCAAAAGAAACCCCCCAAAAAAGAAAAGAGAAATACAAAAACATTACATATTCTATGGATAATAATATTGCGTGTAATATCATTTTAGAAAGATGCAATTAATGGTGGATTATTCAGGACATTCAACTTTGCGAAAATTCCAACTAGAGGTGCTGTATTATATGTGCACGCCTCCGTCTGCACGTAATTAGCTCTATCATCTTCAAAATTATCTTGATTATCTGGCCCACCAACCAAAGCCCCAATTAAAATATTTGGGTTGGGCTCATCTCTGTTGTACCAATAGTCATACCCTTGAGTACAACCAATAAAGCCTTTGTTTTCTCTATAGGACACAATTGAGGCCCCTCTGTGGTGGACTCTTATTGGGTAATTTGGGCCAAAGCCCACAAGATAACTCATGTTTCTTGGGTTAAGGCCCAAAATGTAGTCCACTTGAGATTTGGCAAAATTGAAGAGCTCTATATGATCAACTATTCCTCCTTGGCAGCTGATTTTCTGGTTGGATTTTTGGAGGAAATCAGAGTAAACTGTGAGTAAAAAAGCCGATGTCGATACATACTGCATGTTGTTCCATTGCCGGACGTATAATAAGCCGCCCGGAGTGCGCTCGACGTTGTTGCTATTGTTGTTTTTGTTAAGACATGAACATATGTAGTGTTCGGCTTTTGATCGGTACTGTTCCAATACGTGACTATGTTCCTTGTGCTTTTTCTCCTGTAGTAACTGCATTGACAAAATCAGAACTACGTCTCGATCTCAAACAAGTCAGGATTCACTATACTTTTAAGCTTTAACCGACCCAAAATGGGAAAAACATATATTATTGTCAAGTAAAATTAGATAGTTACATCTTTTTCTCATTTTGTTTTTTCTTGGGTATTGATCATGTGCGCTAGTCAGTGGGTTGTCAAATCAATTTATGAGCTGTTTCCTTATTAAGTTTACTATTTTTTGAAGGGATAAGGATTTTTATCAAGCTAAAAAAGAGAGTGCTCTATTAAATTCTGAATTTAAGTATGTACCCAAAACTCAATTATTTTACATCAATTAAAAGATATGCTAATATAAACTTCAGGAAGTTGAGAGAGAGAGTGGGGCAAATCTGCTTATATTTTTCAAGTTGGTTAGATGGCAATTCAATGCTGTGGGAACTTAAATCAGAATCACCAGCAGTGATTTCACCACAAACATTAAATCATATCATACGAAAGAAAAATGAAGGGGAAAAAAGAGACTTTATTATAGTGTATGCCCAACTATAGTTATTATCAGAATTAGAAAGAAGAATTTACACAAATAGCCGCATTCAATCGCTTGCTCTAACTAAACATAGTCGACGGATATATAATATATGTATAATTTATGTATTATATGTATATAGTTGTGTATAATCTATGTATACTAGTTAGAAGAAGTAAACAGTAAATCTGACCAGCTATTTGTGTTAAAATCCCAATTAGAAATGCAATCTAATGATTACAATTTCACTTTCTATCACATAGATGCATATTTCATAAAAGCTCTTCCTTTTTTTACTTTTCATTTCACTATTCATAATCATAAACACTCTCTTTACCATCACAAAATAGGAGTGAGGTCAGCGTATACACTATCCTCCCCAGTAGGGGCGGATTTATAGCCTTATTTATGGGGCACGTGAACCCATGGTCTCTTCGCCAAACTAGGTATTTTATGTATGTATTTTCTAGAATTGGTCCAATATTATATATTGGCATCCATGCTCCATAAAATTTGAATGGTGCACTTAATTTAATACTTAAATATTTACTCAAAGAAACAATGATCAATTCCCACTTTATACCTTTTTCCCTCCTTTCTTTTATAGTGCACTCAGACCATCTCCAACTCTAACACCAAATTTCACATCAGAATGGTGTAACACCAAATTTACTTCAACCATTACACTATTTTTTACACCAAAAAATAATATTTCTTCTCTCTCTTCTATATTATATTATTATCTTCTATTTAAATTTTATTTCTTATTTCCTTCAAATAAATACTATCTTTAGCAACATTAGAAATCTTACATTTGTATTTTATATTTTTAAATAATGATTATATTTCTTTTTATACAATTATAATAATAATAAAATTAACTTATAATTTTATATAAATATAATATATACATAAATTAATATATCAAAAAATAGGATATAAAATTAAAATTATAAAGATCTTAATATAAAAATTAATTATATACACAATATATGATAAATTAAAAGTCCAAAAAATAAAAAGATGAATAAAATAATAATAAATCAAATTTGGTGTGATGAATAGTGTTGCACCAAATTTGGTGCAACACTATTCATGCACTATAATGGTGCAAGATTTGGTGTTCCATTGGAGCAAAAAAATACCAAATTTTATACCAATTAAAAATTTGGTGCAAAATTTGGAGCAGCCTTGGAGATGGCCTCATGTTCTAAAAATTCTAGAGCCGTCTCTGCTCCCAGACACCACTTAGACGACTACCGTGGGTATGTTATTATTATTGTTATTGTATTTTAGATGAAAACCATATTAGTGCTTAATCCAGTTTGTGCGCACTCTGACTAATTCTACCAGGCTATGTTGCTAGGATTCTCCTAAAATATTGTCAAGTGCCAGATTCTCCAAAAGTGTGTATTTTTGAAGGATCCAATATAAATACGGCAACATTTTGAATATTCCACGCAACATAGCTACCAGGTACCTAACAATTGAAGATCCCACATTAAAGGCACTGTCAAATGCCCAATGCAAAGGCATCATATGCACGTGATTTTGTTCTCCCTAAGGCCCTATGCCTTTATTCACTACATCTTAGTAGTAGTCCTCATTTATTAAGATACCTTAATTTGCGCTCACTTCACATAGCTCTTTCAACTTTATTATAGTACACTAATTTTCCATAAAGTTAAAAGCATATCCCACCCAGAAGTAAAAGTATAATTCCACATTTGACTCTTAAACAAAAGCCACCACATAAGATTTGACACAAAGATGATGAGGAAATGCTACTGTTTAAACAATTTAAATTCAAAGAAAATAGGCTCTTACTTTCTAAAGGTATACATTTTCTTTTTTGTTGTTTTCTTATAAATACACTTTTCATAAGATTGAAGTTGAAATTGAAATATTGGAAGCTAATGCAGTACAAGAACATGCTGGCCTTAGAAATTCAAACATTTGAAAATGAAACCTTGTGCAGAAAAAGCACATGGTATAACCTATATAATGCACATTTACCCTAACATGATTAAAATTTACGCATATATACGAGCCTAGAGTGTTGGGAGCGGGTTCGGCAGAACCTAATAGTTCTGATTCGAACTCTTTATTTGTCTTAAAAAATTTATTATATATATAAATTATTAATTTAGAACCCAAATATTTAAAACGATTAGAATCCCGAACTCATAAGTTTGAATTCTTGGCTTCGCCTCTGTATATACACTATACTAAGTTACTAACAATGTGAAGATTGTCATTACATAATTTTGATACTAATGTAATAACAAGTTGTTTACCTTTTTTCGGAATACCATATAAGACTTGCTAACTTTTGTTATTTATAGGCCAATAACGAACAAGTCCAGTGTAATTTGGGAAGGATAGTGTGTACACAGACCTTACTTCTATCTTGAGAATATAAAGAGATTGTTTTTGGACAAATAATTTTATTATAGAAAGATTTGACTGGAATAATAAATTGTTAGTGATAGAAAGTAAAACTCTAAAAAGTTGATAGGAAGAGTTAGGCCGTACCTTGGAAGCAATAATTTGGAGACCAGCAAACTTTACATCCCAACTGAATTCAGTAATAGCCCAACCAATACCTCCAAAGGAATTTGCATTGTTAATTACATACTTCAAATATTCTTCATTGTCGGTGGCTTTGTATAGCCACAATGCTGCCCACAACAACTCATCTTCGTAACCACTCACTGATGCATAATAGCTCTTCACTTCTCCCACACTGTTATCATATTTCCCTCTGTATTTTTCACCAAACTCAAATAACTGCACAATGTTCATATAACCCCATTTCATTAAATACATACTAGCAAGTAATAATTTTATATGTCAGTATATATAACTTTAAAAAGATAGTTCGACGCACAAAGCATCCAACATTCACAAACTGTTCGAAAAAGGTCGCACCCCTTGCACCTCAAGGGATGCGTTATAAACAGCTTACCCTATTAGCGGCTGCGATGAATATGTGACCTATACGTCAGTATATATAACTTAAATCATTTAATTATTAGTTACCTCTTGGGCATGGTGCAATAGTAAGTGAGAATAATGTGGATTATTTTTCCTAAACACAATCGACGCCGCTGCCATTGCCGCCGCCGTCTCTCCGGCTAGGTCGGAACCCGGGTTATTCTCGTCAATTTTGAATGCTTGCCTAGAAGTTGTCATGTCCTCTGGCCTTTGCCAACAGTAATGATCAGTATCTCCATCTCCCACCTATGTCACAAAATTTTCAAATTTCATTGTCTAATTAACCACATATGTTTTAGCTCTACTAACAACAACAAAAACAACAATAAATTTCAGTAAATCACAAAAGGTGGTCTGAAGACTAGTGGCGAAACCATAAATTTCTCCAAAGATACTCAAACTTAAAAGAAGTAAAAAAAATTTACAAAAAGGGCGTTCAATATATGTTATATATCTTTAAAACATAATATTTAACCTATATACGAAGCAAAAATTTTCGACGAAGGGTGGCTTTGCCCTTGCTGGGGAGGTTAGTATATACGCACTACGCAGACCTTAACCCTACCTTGAGAAGGTGCAGAGGTTGTTTCAGATAGACCCTCGGCTCAAGAATGTTTTAGCTCTAAATTATGTTTAAACATTTATTTAATTTAATTACCTCTGCCCATAACACATTTGGGCTAGTGTGTGCTTTGATGAAGTAATCAGTACCCCATTTGATAGCTTCAAAAGCATGTTCCATTTCACCTACATAAGAAATCTCTTCACCATATTCAATTACACCCCATGACAACATTGTTACTGTAAATGCCATTGGCAGCCCAAATTTAACATGGTCTCCAGCATCATAGTATCCTCCAACCAAATCCACCTACATTGTAAAAATTGCAAACAGTAACCACAAATCATAAACATTATAAAAAATCAAATCTTTTTAAACCTAAGAAAAGAACAAGAAACAAAAAAGGGTAGAGGAATTTACTCCTTGTTCTAAGCCATCAGTTAAGCCAGAATGGTCGCGCCAAGTGACACGTTGATTATAAGGTAAACGACCAGACCTTTGAGCTTCAAAATAAAGAAGACTTTTGGAAAGAGCATCTGCATAATCAAAAGCTCTAACAGAAGAAAAAATGGTGGAGAGTAAGAGCAGAACAGAACAATGTCTGTACAAAGAGAAAGAGGGCTTCTTCTTCTGCATTATTTCAGCCATTTTTTGTTTAAACCTTCTACTCCTAAAGAGGTTTTAGGAGTGAAGGAAATGGAGAAGCTATACTCTGTTTTGCTCTGTTTCTTCACTTGGGATCTACTCTAGGGGAATATGTAGTAGATGTCTAGTATGTCACTTTCTTTCCCTAAGTGAGGAAAATTCTTGTGTTTCTCTCTCATATGAATAAGGAGGAAATTACGTGGCGTTTGGACATAAGAATTGAAAAAAAAGTGAAAACAAAATTAACGTATTTGAAAATTAGAGTTGTATTTAGATATGAATATAATTTGGAGCTATTTTTGAATTTTTTGTGAGCTATTTGAAGTGAAATTTTGAAAAATAGCTTTTTAGAGTTTTTATTAGGTGTTTGGACATAAAATTTGTAATTTTTGAAGAAAAAAAGTATTTGGAGTTAAGTTGAAAAATAATATTTAAATTTTAAAATTATGTTTGGACATGTATTTCACTTGAAAAAAATGTTGCACTTTTGTGAGCGAGGAAAAAAAGTTTTCTTAAAAATTTTGAAAAAGTGATTTTGAAAAACTCATTTTCGAAATTTTTTTAAAAACTTGCAAATTTTTATGGACAAACACATTTTTTTTTAAAAAAATTTACAAAAAAAAAACTTATGAATAAACAGCTCGTTAAATTTTCAAAATTCAACTTCAAATTAAATTTTATTCATGATAAAAACATTAATTACGGAAAAAAGAGAAAAAAAACATTATGGCCAAACGGTTGTGAGGTTTGGGGTAAAATTCCAAAATTCTAACGTTGTAACGGTTTGTTACTTGGATTTTGTTAAGGTTTTGAAAATGGAAGCTACATTTATGATCCCCAAGTCACCTCTTATTTTTTGTTGAATATGAATAGAAGTAGGCAACTTTAACTTTTTGTCAACGTGATTCTTGTCCCTGATTTTGGGCTAAACCCTCATTCCGCTGTCATATATATATTCTTCAAAAAATACTGCTATCACTTCTACCACTGCCGCAGCTGTTGGTTAAAAAAGGGAATTATGCCACAGAAGTTGAGGTTTCATGATTAAAATTAGCGGAGGGTGAAATAAGAAGCATATTTATTCAATCTTCGAATTTAATTTTTATGAACTGACTGTACAACAACAACAAAGATCCAATGAAATTTCACTAGTGGGGTTTGGGGAGGGTAATGTGTATGCAGACCTTACCCCTACCCTGAGAGATAGAGAGGCTATTTCCAAAAGATCTTCGGTTCAAGAAAACAAAAAGATGCAATATATCAGTACCATCAATAAAAACCATGGAACAAATAACAGCATAACCAAAATCAAAAAATAGATGAAAAGCAAAACAATAACCAGTAGATAAATCCTGAGACTAAGAGCAACGAAAGAGTAGTGTGACTCAACATAAACCACTAACGGTCTAAGACTAAGTCCTAACAGACTTGTTGGTATTATTTTATACTTTATAATGCAAAGTCAACGATTTCTTTGTAGTCCCTTTTCCTTCTTTACTTCTTTGTCTTTTGTGAAAGACAAAGTGTCCCTCATTGGTTGTGGAAAGTCTTTTTCTTCACTTTATAATGAATTACTCTTTGTTGAGCTTGTAAAGAGCTAGTAAAAAGGAGTGGTCTCGCGCACACGAGAAGTTGATCTTGAAGGCAAAATGGGTCGATTTTCCTCCCCATGCACGCGAGTTATACCTGAGGCCTAATCTAAATCTGGTTTTGCTAAAATTATTTCTTCAATTTTTGAGCTTACCAGAAAAGTATCTAAATACATGCTTACCAGAATATGTCCAATCAACTGAAACACAAGAAGAAAAACTAAACTCTTCAAGAACTAATCAGTCACGTGAGGCCTGATGAAGCAAACTGTCTCAAAGATAGGAGTCTGAACGGCTTAAGGATAAGATGAAATCTCTCTCTCTCTTAATTCTTCCAAAGCTAATCTTGTTAAATCTTCTAGTACTTTAGTGAAAGACATGTTTAAAGAAAACAGAAGAAAGGACATGTGAAGAAGTAGAATTACTTCAATAAGCTGGAGGCCATATTCAAAAGTCGAAAGGACCTTGCTATGTCTGCGGCAAAAATTGGTCACAAGGCCTTTTAGTGCAACCAGAGACAATGACAAAGCTGAAAGCAGGGAGGAAAAGCTCCAGTTCAAGCTAACCTTACTGAGGGTGATGATGTCATTGATGTTCTGTTCGTTGAGGCGAAGATGATGGCTAACAAGACTGATTGAATACTGGACATAGGCGTTTCAAGCACCTTTTCTCCAACAAGGAGTTGTTTCACGATTTTGAGGAATCTGCTGATGGCGAGTGTGTCTACATGGGTAACTCCACTACAACTGGAGTTATAGGTAAAGGAAAAATTCTCCTTAAGTTAACTTCTGAAAAAACCTTAGCCTTGAACAATGTTCTGTATGTACTCTCCCTTCGTGGAAACTTAGTTTCTGGTGTTCTTCTCAACAAAGCAGGTCTTAAACTTATTTTTGAATATGATAAAGTTGTTATTTCTCGTGGGGGAGACTTTGTTGGGAAGGATTATCTTAGTGGGGGTTTATTTATACGGAACATCGCTCAAGAGATTACTAATAGTTCTAGTACTTTCAATTCTGCTTATATTGTTGAGTCTATTGAGCTGTGGCATGGTACACTAGGTCATGTTAATATTGCTTCTATTAAAAGACTTAGAAAAATAGAATTAATTCCTGCAGTTAATGTTGATAATTTTTCTAAGTGTCATCTTTATGTAGAAGCAAAACATACCAAAAAGCCTTTTAAGAATGTACTAGTAGAAAAATAGAATTGCTTGAACTAGTGCATTCAGACTTAGCAGATTTCAATTACATTGTTAGTAAGGGTGGAAAGAAATACTACATCACCTTTGTAGATGGCTTTTCTAGATACACTAAGGTATATCTTCTTAAGTCAAAAGATGAGGCTGAAAGCATGTTTTTGAAATATAAGGCAGAAGTAGAGAATTAATTAGACAAAAAATTCAAGAGAGTTAGGTCTAACAGGGGTGGTGAATATAGTAAAATACTCTAGAAGCCTTTTATGAAAAAAATTGTATTATACACGAGGTTAGTGCTCCCTATACTCCCCAAAAAATGGTGTCGTCGAACGAAAAAATAGAACCCTTAAGAAAATGATGAATTCTATGATTTTGAGTTCGGGTTTATCTGATAATATGTGGGGGAGACATTGTTGGGAATGGTTACCTTAGTAGGGGTTTATTTGTAATGAACATCGCTCAAGAGATTACTAATAATACTAGTACTTTCAATTCTGCTTATATTGCTGAGTCTATTGATTTGTGGCATGGTAGACTAGGTCTGTTAAATTGCTTCTATTAAAAGGCTTAGAAAAATGGAATTAATTCCTGCATTTAATGTTGATAATTTTTCTAAGTGTCCTGTTTGTGTAGAAGCAAAACATATCAAAAAGCCTTTTAAGAATGTAACTAGCAGAAAAACAGAATTGCTTGAACTAATGCATTCAGACTTAGTAGATTTCAAGGACACTGTTAGTAAGGTAGAAACAAATACTACATCACCTTTGTAGATGGATTTCTAGATACACTAAGGTATATCTTCTTAAGTCAAAATATGAGGCTGAAAGCAAGTTTTTGAAATACAAGGCAGAAGTAGGGAATCAATTAGACAAACAAATTAAGAGACATAGGTATGACAGGGGTGGTGAATATAGCACTAATACTCTAGAAGCCTTTTGTGAGAAAATAGTATTATACATGAGGTTAGTGCTCCCTATACTCCCCAAAAAAATGGTGTAGTCGAACGGGAAAATAGAACCCTTAAGAAAATGATGAACTATATACTTTACGGACTAAGGTTGAAGTAATGATCTTCAGTGGTGTTGTGTTGTCGGGCCTAGTTAGAATAAGGTGACGTGGGATCACCCTCGGTATGGGCATGGTAAGGTTACACGGCGGTTTAGCGGCTTTCGAACAACTCTGGACACGTTCGAGGACGAACGTATGTTTAAGTGGAGAAGAATGTAACAACCCGAAGGGTCGTTTTGAACATTTGCACTTCGCTCGATAGTTTACGGTCATGAGTAGCTCCGTAAGATGTATTGTGACTTGTTTGAATCGTCAGTTTTGGTTTTCAGGTTATTCGGAATTGATTTGGAAAAATGATTCTCAGCTAGGAAGCTTTAAATTGGAAGAGTTGACCAAGTTTGACTTTTTAGTATTTGACCTCGGATTGGGGTTTTTATGGTTCCGTTAGGTTTGGATGGTGATTTTTGACTCGGGCATATGCCCGGATTTGCATTTGGATGTTCCTAGAAGTATTCAGCACTAATTGGTAAAAGTTGGAAATTTGAAGGTTTGGAAAGTTCATAAGTTTGACCGAGAGTTGACTTTGTGTATATTGGATTCGGGTTGTGGTTTCGGGAATTGGAATATCTTCGTCATGTCATTTTGGACTTGTGTGCAAAATTTGGGTTCATTTCAGGTTGATTTGCTATGTTTCAGCACGAGTTATGGAAGTTGAAAAGTTTAAAGTTCATCAGGTTCGAATTGAGGTGTGATTCGTCGTTTCGATGTTATTAAGTGTTATTTGAGGCCTCGAGTAGGTCTGTATTATGTTAAGGTACTTGTTGAGATGTCCGGACGTGGTCCCGAGGGGCTCAGGCGTGTTTCGGATTGATTTCAGGCTATTTTCCTTCATTTTTGCATTGCTGGTTCTGCAGAACTCTGGGTATCTGGTTTTCTTAATTGCGATCGCGGAGCATGGATAGCGATCGCGTAAGGTTTTTTGATGGCTGGGGACAAGTTTTTCTTCGCGTAAGCGAGTTCTCAGACGCGTTCACGTAGGCTGCTGCGGAGTGAGCATCACGTTCGTGCCAGTGTGCACGCGTTCGTTTATTGATCTGAGCTGAACTGGGCAGAAGTTATATTCTTCTTCGCGTTTGCATTGGTATTCATGCGATCAGTATTGCAGGGCTCTCAGATGCGTTCACATAGGCTGCTGCGGAGTGAGCATCACGTTCGCGCCAGTGTGCACGCGTTCGTTTAGTGATCTGAGCTGAACTGGGCAGAAGTTAGATTCTTCTTTGCGTTTGCATTGGTATTCACGCGATCACGTATTGCAGGTTCATGTGTTCGTCGGGTTCACATGCAAGGTTTCGCGAATGCGTAGGGTATTTTGGGGAGGCTGCTGAGTTTGTTCTTCGTGTTAGTGGAGCCGTGTTCGCGATCGCAATGTGTATTTTCTGGGGCAGTGCTCTTCCTTCTTCGCGATCGCGAGGTTCTTTCCGCGATCACAGTTCATTAATTTTCCCAGTGATTATAAAGTACTCTATTTTGGGGGTTTCGGCCATTTTTGCATTTTTGGAGCTATGGAGCTCTGATTGAGGCGATTCCTGAAGCAATTTTCACCATGTGGATTGAGGGAAGTGTTCTCTACTCATTTTTGATTTCATATCATGAATCTATCTTCGTTTTAGGCATTTGATTGAGGGTTCCAAAAGAGAAATTGGGAGTTTTAGGCTAAAGTTTCATAGAGTGAGTTTTTCAGTTTTGAACATCGATTCAGAGTCGGATTTGAGTGAAACTAGTGTGGTTGGACTCGTAATTAAATGGGTTGTCGGATTTTGTGAGTTTTGTCGGGTTCCGAAGTGCGGTCCCGGGTTGGACTTTTTGGTCAATTTTGGGCTTTTGATTAAGGATTCGACCTCTATCATTTAGAATTGTTTCCTTAGGCATAATTTAATATATTTGAGTTGCTTTCGGCTAGTTTCGAGCTGTTCAGAGGTCGGTACGCGCGGGATGGTATTTGTGGAGTATCATTTGGCTTGCTCGGTACTGGATTTGGCTTGTTCAAGGTAAGTGACACTTCTAAACTTGGTGTTGAGGGTATGAAACCCCGAACTTCTTGTTATGTGTTTGGTGTTGAGGTGACGCACATGCTAGGTGACGGACGTGTGGGCGTGCACCGTATGAATTATGACTCTGTTATCTCTGTGGAACTTGTAGTTACCTGATCTTATCTGTAACCATGAAAACACTACGTGCTAGAATAATTGAGTTGTGATCCATGTGAGAAACCATGTCTAGGCTACATGCTTATCCTGTTGGAACCCACTGAGGTCATTTATCTGTTGAGTTATCTGCTTTCATTGCATTACATACTCAATCATAGGCATTCATATGCATATCATATCTCAGTCTCTGTTACCAGATATTGATACATCACATCATTATTTTGGGGCTGATTTTTCATGACACTGAGAGCCCGAGAGACTGGAGAGATTGATGACTGAGTGACGCCGAGGGCCTGATGGTGAGGATGTTTATGGGATCGAGCTGCACGTCGCAGCATGTTTTATTGATTTATACCATGATTGGCTTGTTATAGCGCTTGGGTTGAAGGAGCCCCTCCGAAGTCTGTACACACACCCAGTGAGCGCAGGTACCTACTGAGTGTGAGTATCGAGCGCCGAGTGTGAGTGCCGAGTGATTGGGATGACTGAGTGACTTTGAGGACTGAGTGGCTATGAGGACTGAGTGACTGTGAGGACTGAGTGGCTGTGAACTGAGTGACTTGAGGATTGAGTGAATAGGAGGACTGAGTGCATTGATGCACCAAGAGTATGCATATGTTTTTATCATTGCATGGTATTACAATTTGCATGCATACATTGATATGTAGGCATAAAGATGTATTTTCCTCGTGCCATTTGAAAACGAAACAATTACCTATTGAAAGCCTTTGGGAAAAATCACAGTTTGCAAACTTACTCATATTTTTTGCGCTTACAGTAAAAGATTTGGTTTTCACTGATATACTTGAAAAGCAAACCTATTTTCTGAAACTGTGAACGAGCTGAGCATTTTATCTCTGAGTTACTTCTTTCATTACTTTCATTATGTTGTTATGAACTGTTGTTGGCTATTGGTGTTGGACTCCGACCTCTATTCCATCTCGTCACTACTTTCAACCTAAGGTTAGATTTGTTACTTATTGAGCACATAGGGTCGGTTATACTCATACTACACTTCTGCACCTTGCGTGTAGATGTTGGCTGCTGATGTTGTTGTGTTCGATGGGAGATGGATTTGAAGATGTACTTGTGTTCTGGTTGTATCTGTCTCTAGTTCATGGTAGCCTTAGATTTATATAAATCTTTTTATATACATTTCAAAAAGATGATGTATTTTTTTCGTACCAGCTTTGTAAACTTTAAATCTTAGAAGCTCATGATTTGTATTACCAGTCCTTAGGAATTCTTGTATAAAAGCAGTTTTGTTATTATTTCCTTCATTGAGAAATCTCATTAATTTGGATAGTTGTTAATTAGCTTACCTAGCGGGTTGGGTTAAGTGCCACCACGACTAGCTGGATTTTGGGTCGTGATAGCGACAAACGTAGTGCTGCTTGTTGGTTGCTCATCAACTGAAGACGGCAAGAGCTTGCTCTTATTAAGTTGGCATTTTTCACCATTTCAAACTCCCCCCAAAGCGCCGAGACATCGTCCTTGGTTAGTTTAACTAACTCAACAAGTTGAGCATTCTGTTGAGATGATAAGGATCGTCGTCTTCTATGTAGAGAAGCTCCCTAATCACTAGTTTCTCCATCATCGTCAATCATCACGGTGTCTATGGCTG
This sequence comes from Nicotiana attenuata, assembly GCF_001879085.1. NCBI lineage: Eukaryota > Viridiplantae > Streptophyta > Magnoliopsida > Solanales > Solanaceae > Nicotiana > Nicotiana attenuata. The sequence goes on from NW_017673279.1 coordinate 86,245, forward strand.
GCCCAAGCAGAGGGCTCATCACCACGAATTCCGGAGACGACTCGGGGGAGGCGTTCTTCGCTTTCTTATTCTTTCCCCCGGCCGCGAAGGAACGCCTTCTTTTTGGTTGCTTGTTCTCCGGCCGGGGACTCCGTGAAGAAACACGTGTACCCGAAGCAGGCCCGGAGACACCTGTTCAAATAAGCGCCTCCTGAAGTAGCCTCGCCGCATCAGCAAAATCAGCCAAAACGTCCTCCTCGGGGACTACAACCGAGCCCGCGAGTAGACCTGATTTCAGGAAAAAAAGAGAAGGGATCAATCAATTTCGTCACATAAAACGCAGTAACTAGAAGAGTCTAAGTTACCATGATTTTTGTCCTTCCACCCGTATTTGAGAGCAAGTTCTTTCCACGTGCGGGGTTCGGGCGTAGTGACGTCCAAATTTTTCTGGACCCACAGGTCCAAACCTTCAAGCCTAGGTGGAACCCATCGAGTTGCAGAAACAGGCGAAGGATGGAGGATCAATACGGATATGAAAAAATGTCTAATAAAATAAATATTAAACAAAGAGCTTACGAGTGCGTTTCCATGATTCCGAAAAGGATGAATCCATAACCGGAATGATATCATTGGTGGAAACTGCAACGAACCGTTCCATCCACCCACGGTCGTTGTCATCATACATGATAGATAATAGTGCATGGTGGCCGCGTTTGTTGAAGTTTATCATCCCCCCGCGGAAGACTTTGGGGGAATAGAGATTCTTCACATGAGCTAAAGATAGCTCCTCTCCCGTCTCTTGGCATAAACGCCGAAGACAAGTAATCATCCTCCACACTGAAGGGCTTACTTGTGCCAAACACACCTGGTCGCGGAGGTAGAACTCCGTAATAGGGTCAAGCTCTTCACTCAAAGATAATGTTCCTAAAGTAAAGGAATACGTGTAAAAGTATGTAAATCCCTCCTTGGGTAGGGTTAATCGCGCTGCTAGATTAGGAGCAATAATGTTCAAATCTTGGCAGTGGCAATTTTCCTTCACATCAAAAATACTGGAAGGACGGATGGAAGAAGGGTATCTGCCAACGGCCCACGTACGAGGGTTAGCCGAAGGGAATTTCTCTTCGCAGTCTTTTGTTGTAACAAGACTTCTAGGGATGATATAACTTACTGTTAGAGGAGCAGCGTCCTCGGCTTTGCTCTTGCTCTTTGAAGAGCTGGTGTTCTTTGAAGAATAAGCCATTATATGTTATGGATGAAGGAAAAGCTTTTTCGTTTGAAGGAAGTTAAAGAAAGGTTGAAGAACAATAAAGAAGGTTTTAGGAAGTTTGGAGAGTTATGGAGTATGAATGAAGAAGATCGATGCGTATAAGTAAATGTTTAGGTGGCTAAATCAGTGGCCATGATTACTTCGATAACCGGCAAAAGTTATGTTAAATCGTTGGATGACGCGTGTTCGGGGCATTAAATGCGGAGAGACGCGCGTCTAATCAACCGTTAGAAGCCTTTCAGAAGGAATCATAGTAGTTCCCGCAAAAAAGAATGTTTCTAACAACTTCCCGGTGACACAAAATTATGTCACCGGAAAGCAGGGGGACTATCTGTATAAGCTAAAATATGTTATGCCAGGTGGCCGCTTAAAAGAATGACATGTGAAACCTAAGGCGAGGGATAGTTAGAACCGAAGGCAATTATCCCATTTGTTATCGGAAGGGGTGACACTCATAAAGAGGCAATAAATACCATCCGCCCGGTAGCATTTAATGAAGAATATTCCACATCACTTAATACACTGTCCGTTACAAAAGGATATGACATTCATGCTCGCCGTACACACTCTTCAATGGCCCTCATAATTGGCATTGAAGAGGGGCTTGATCCTAGGTCCTTATTCCCTAGATGTAACTATAGATAGTAAGCTCTATTATCATTGTAAGAGGACAAATTTTTTGGCAAACTTATGCTATAACCAACTCAAAGCTTTATACAGTTTTATTTTCCTACTCCTTGATTTTATTATTGTTGTGCCCGGAAGCTCTGTTCCCGGAATTACTGTTTCTGCTATTTTGTCCTCATTTCAAGGCTAAGTATTGTGTATTTTTTCGATTATTTTATTATTTCAGGATCGAATTAATTCACTTATCTAGAAACCACGCATAAATTTAACTATACGTTTTACGGGTAAACACCCGGGTCCTACATATTCAGGGATTCATAATTAAGCAATAATATCAATTACAAGCAGTATTCTTTTAGTAAACAAGAAGAGGCGGAGCCAGGAATTATAGCTCATGGGTTTGGGATTTTAATCGCCTTATGTTATTGGGTTTTAAATTAATAATTTATACATATTAAATAAAAAATTTAAGACAAATATAGAGTTCGAACCAAAGCTACTAGGTTCGGACGAACCCGTTCTCGACACTCTAGCTCTCCCCGACAACAAGAATCTTTGACTATCTTCACCCAACTTACATGTAATAACCACATATACTATTCTATTAATGTTTAGGCTTTATATACCTAAGGATAAAAGTAATTTTTGTTAGTTAACTGTATTTGTAAAATAATTCTGGAAATATAAATGAATATAAACAGAAATGAACATATACAGAAATGAACAACGAAATAATAGAAAACCAATTCGAGCCCGCTGAATTCACAGTGTTTCCTTAAGGAATTTAATCCCCTCCTAGTACCCAAGGTTATGGACTATTTCCTCCTAGGATAGAACGAATTACACACTGGTGTAGTAGTACTTCAAACCCCAGTGTTTCAGCGAACACAAAGTTCGGTTGCAAATCACACTTACTTTTGCTTTGTTTGATGCTAAAAGTATGCAGAACAAGGAGAGAAAACTCAGAAAATCGTAGTGAAATTCTGAGCAGAATAGTGTTGTATTTATAGCCAAAGTTAGGCTGAAATCTGAAGAGGTGCAACTCTTCAGAATGGCTGTTTATGCAAAACGCCCTCATTACTCATTATGAGCATATCATCCACATATAAGCAAACAATGACTATGTGATTTGGAACATTTTTAATGTACACACATTTATCACATTCATTTATCTTAAATCCAATTGACAACATTGTTTGGTCAAATTTAGCATGCCATTGTTTGAGTGCTTGTTTTAATCCGTAAAGGGACTTAACAAGTCTACAGACCTTCTTTTCTTTACCTGGAACCACAAACCCTTCAGGTTGTTCCATGTAGATTTCTTCCTCCAACTCTCCGTTTAAGAAGGTCGTCTTAACATCCATTTGATGAATTTCAAGACCATAAACTGCAGCTAACGCTACTAACGTTCGTATGGACGTAATTCTTGTAACTGGAGAGTATGTATCAAAATAGTCAAGACCTTCTTGTTGTCTATACCCTTTGACCACAAGTCTTGCCTTATACTTGTCAATAGTGCCATCATCTTTCATTTTCCTCTTAAAGATCCATTTAGAACCCAACGATTTATTTCCAGGAGGAAGATCAACCAATTCCCATGTATGGTTGTTCAGTATGGATTCTATTTCACTATTGACTGCCTCTTTCCATAACAATGATTCCGAAGAAGACATAGCTTCTTTAAATGTTTGAGGCTCATTTTTCAATAAGAAAGTCACAAAATCTGGTCCAAAAGAAGTAGACGTTCTTTGACGTTTACTACGTCTTGGATCCTCCTAGTTAAGTGTACTTTCTTTTGTTTCTTCCCGAGGTCGTTTAGATCCTTCACCAATCGACTAACATTCCTTTTTATACAGATATATATTTTCAAAGAACTCAGCATTATCTGATTCTATAACCGTATTATTATGAATGTCGGGATTTTCTGATTTATGAACCAGAAATCGATATGCTTTATTGTTAGTCGCATATCCTATGAAAACACAATCAACGGTTTTCGGTCCTATTTTTACCCTTTTGGGTTTAGGAACTTGCACTTTTGCCAAACACCCCCACACTTTAAAATAATTCAAGTTGGGCTTCCTTCCTTTCCATCTTTTATATGGAATGGATTGTGTTTTGCAATGGGGTACTCGATTTAGTATTCGGCTAGCCGTAAGAACGGCTTCCCCCCACAAGTTTTGTGGCAAACCAGAACTTATCAATAATGCGTTCATCATCTCTTTAATGAACGATTCTTTCTTTCTGCAATCCCATTGGATTGGGGCGTGTAAGGGGCCGTTGTTTGATGAATAATTCCATATTCTAAACATATTTGTTCAAAAGGAGATTCATATTCACCACCCCTATCACTTCTTATCATTTTGATTTTCTTATTAAGTTGCTTTCAACTTTATTTTTGTATTGCTTGAATGCGTCTATTGCTTCATCTTTACTATTAAGTAAGTAAACATAGCAATATCGAGTACTATCGTCAATAAAAGTTAAATACTTTTTTCCACCGCGAGATGGTATTGACTTCATGTCACAAATATCTGTTTGAATTAAGTCTAAAGGATTTGAATTCCTTTCAACCGACTTATAAGGATGTTTAACATACTTAGATTCCACACATACTTGACATTTTGATTTGTCACATTCAAACTTGGGCAATACATCCAAATTAATCATTTTCCGTAAGATTTTATAATTGACATAACCCAAACGTATATGCCATAATTCATTTGACTCAAGTAAGTAAGACGAAGCTGAAACTTTATTATTATTTTCAACAACCATTACATTCAGCTTGAAAAGGCCCTCAGTGAGGTAACCTTTTCCTACAAACATTTCATTCTTACTTAACCTTATCGGAAATAAAAACACATTTAAAACCATTCTTAACAAGAAGTCCAGTAGAGACTAAATTCTTCCTAATCTCGGGAACATGAAGGACGTTGTTCAAAGTCATCACTTTGCCGGAAATCATTTTGAAGAAATATCTTCCCACATCCTTCAATCTTTGTCTTTGAAGCATTTCCCATAGAAATCGTCTCATCGGGTCCAACAGGAGCATAAGAAGCAAAAGCTTCTCTAACAGCACAAACATGGCGAGTGGCTCCAGAATCAATCCACCACTCTTTAGGATTGCCCACCAAGTTGCATTCGGAAAGCATGGCACATAAATCATCAACATCATCATGCTTTTCAACCATGTTTGCTTGACCCTTCTTCTTGTCTTTCTTCGGAGCACGACACTCCGTAGATTTGTGTCCAGTTTTTCCACAGTTGTAGCAGTTTCCACTGAACCGCTTCTTGCTTGGGTTGTATTTTGGTCCAGAAGCCTTCTTCCTCTTTTTGTTCTCTTCAACAATATTTGCTCCCATTATTGTTGAGTTTCCACGGCCTCTCTTTACAGCAGCTTTGTTGTCCTCTTCGATTCTCAACCGAACAATGAGATCTTCAAGGGACATCTCCTTGCGTTTGTGTTTCAAGTAGTTTTTGAAGTCCTTCCACAAAGGAGGCAACTTCTCAATCATTGCTGCTACTTGAAATGCTTCATTGATGACAAGACCTTCAATGAAATGTCTGTTAGTAAAAATACTAAGATTATTACTTTCAATATCAATATTAATTTGATTTATACCTTCAGCAAGGAGATCGTGAATATTTACTTGCAATTCCTAGACTTGGGTAATAACATACTTGCTATCTACCATTTTGTAGTCCAAAAACTTTGCAGCAACAAACTTTTTCAATCCGGCATCTTCGGTTTTGTATTTCTTTTCAAGCGCAGTCCACAGTTCCTTTGACGTTTCCACGCCACTGTAGACGTTATACAAAGCATCCTCCAGCTCGCTTAGAATATAATTCTTGCACAAAAAATTATAATGTTTCCACGCCTCAATCACGAGAAAGCGTTCAGTTTCTGGAGTTTCATCGGACAGCACAGGAACATCTTCCTTGATGAACTTCTGGAGACTTAGAGTAGTCAAATAGAAGAACATCTTTTGCTGCCAGCGCTTGAAATCAGACCCGAAAAATTTTCCGGGTTTCTCCGCCGGTGCCAATGCTGCCGGTGTCGTTCGGCTAGTTGAGGCATTAGCAGTCACCATCGGAACAGCTTGGTTCTCATTCTCATTAGTCATTTCTGTAAAAGAATGACACAAACGTTAAAATCACGTAGATTTTAATAGAGTACAAAACCACAAAGGTTTTACTCTTTCAGAAACAGTAAGTACAAATACAGAAAATATATTAAATTCTTTAAGCTTGTTAGTAGACTGTATTTGTAAAATAATTCTGAAAATATAAATGGATATAAACAGAAATAAACATAAACAGAAATGACATAAAACCAATTCGAGCCCACTGAATTCACAGTGTTTCCTTAAGGAATTTAATCCCCTCCTAGTACCCAAGGTTATGGACTATTTCCTCCCAGGATAGAACGAATTACACACTGGTGTAGTGGTACTTCAAACCCCAGTGTTTCAGCGAACACAAAGTTCGGTAGCAAATCACACTTACTTTTTACTTTTTTTGATGCTAAAAGTATGCAGAAGAAGGAGAGAAAACTCAGAAAATCGTAGTGAAATTCTGAGCAGAATAGTGTTGTATTTATAGCCAAAGTTAGGCTGAAATCTGAAGAGGTGCAACTCTTCAGAATGGCTGTTTATGCAAAACGCCCACAACATAAATGCCATTACATAAATGACCATTTACTTAACAATAAAGAGGGAAAATTGAAGAGGGTAGTTACTTTTCTGTTACCAAAACAGAAAAACGGATTGGATTTAATATTAATATTCTGTTATTAAAACAAATATTTAATAACATATCTGTTAATATTTTACTATTAACAAATAAATTTGGTCCAAAAAGTTAATCAATCCATCATTTGACCAAAGCCGAAGCCGAAGCCGAGCGAGCGACGACGACGACGGCGCGAGGCTTGCCTTCTTCTCAACTCTTTAAGAGCTAGAGAAGAGCAATTGCTTATATACCCATAAAAAAACCTCTTCCTCTTCCAATATGGGACAATGCCCAATTGCCAAGGGGGGAACTTAAAATTTCACTCAAAAATTTCATTTCCCTCCATTTCCCATTCACCCTCTTTTAAGTATTTAATATATTAATTAAATACGTCCAAAACCCAACAATTTTAATAAAGCTTATTGAATTATTGGTTAAACTGATAACAAAATTTGAGCAACCGATTTTGTAACCGATAACCGTAATAGCAATTTTTCCGGTTCGATCTATCGGTTTTTCCCAGATATGTCCAGCCCTAGTGCCTCGTGAGCTATAAAAATCGGTTGATAACTTTATTATAATTGTAGAAACTATGTCTAACGCATACATTGTTACACTTGTTTTACCTTCAAAAACTCAATTAGAAGTCAAAAATACTCTACTACACATGAATATGACCCTATTTATTAAAACAACAAAAGCATTTTTCGAAAGTTGTTAATTGGACTGTTGCCGACACATTGGTACTATACCTATATATTGCATACAACCCATGCGGAAATTGTGTGGAAATTTTCACTCTTTTTTAGGGATAAGCGCTATGGGTGAAGCGGAAGACAAGCCTCTGAATTTAATGAAATTACAGGCTTGCATGTCCGTCAATGAATGTTCTTACAAAATGCTCTTAACAAGAATTGCTCTCAATTGCAAAATAAATAAAGTTCGTATTTGATTTTCCTCTTCCATCTCTTTGTCCCACAAAAATAACAAAGCGACCATTTTAAAAAAAAAAATTTTGGTGAGAAACAACTTATATTTGGCTAATAATTTAAAAAGCATTTGTGAGCGGTAATTGTGTTTGATTAAATTTTAAAAAAAAATCTAAATGTATTTTTTTTAAAAGTACTTTTCAAAAAGATGTATTTTTTGGGAATAAGTTTTTAAAAGTACTTTTCAAAAAGGTGTGTTTTTTGGGAAAAAAATTAAAAAAATTTGCCCAAACAGACTTTAAAATGAGCAGTAAACTTGCCAATTTCATTGTCGGTGATGTTTTTCAGACATTGAAAATGCCCAGAAAGAAAAAAAGAAACTAATCACAGTAACTTAAGCCATAAGATAATTTCTCCTCCATTACCTTATACGCTTACATTTTTAAAGAATTTTTGAGACGTCTCAAAAAATTAGGCAAAAAAATGTATCATTAATACTACTGTTTAACATAGTTTTCCTGATTTTTGAAATATTAAAATCATTCAAATACCTAAATTCAAATTATGATATGATATTTTATCTATTTAGTCTTTTTTTAAATTCTTTTCCAATATTTTTTTCACTATGGCATATTTCAGTTCATCCATATATTATCAAATTAAATAGTATTCCCTCTATCCATTTAACTATCGTTTTAGTTTTTTCATGCCTATTAAGAAAAATAATAAAAATAAAGTTTAATTTACTAAGCTACCCCTATTAAATGCATTTTGAGAATTAAATAATATTAGAAAAAAACTAGTACTGTACTTCTTTAATATTAAAGGTATAATTGAAAACAGCTAATAAATTTAGCCTTGAATTTTCAAAATGATACTTATTTTGGGAGATTTTCTTTAAGCTAAAGCGACAGTTAAAATACATGAAGTGCCATATAAAATAAAATAAGAAAAAGCAAATAGGCTATTGCTTCTTATTTGGTGGTCAACCTTAAGTGCCCATTTGGACATAAAATTTGATGGAAGATTTTTCCGAAAAAATTTCACTTTTATTCGAAATAAGCGTTTGTTCATAAAATTTTCAATTTTCACTTGAAGATGCATTTTGGAAATTTTCGAAAATTTGAAAAACTACAAAAAGCTGTTTTTCAAAATTTTCACTTAAATCACTCACAAAATTTTAAAAACAACCCAAACTGAAATTTATGTCCAAACACAACTCTAAATTTCAAATACCATTTCACTTGAAAAAAAATTTCACAATTTTTTCTAATTTTACGATTCTTATGTCCAAACGCCTACTAAGTCTTGGTGGAATAGTGGGTTCTCCGACAACTAGGACGAAGTTTTTGGTATTTGAACCACATTAGAGAATGAACTTCAATTTTCTTTTTCAAAATTGGACCTCTTTGGTCAAACTATAAAAGAATAGTGGACCTGCTTTATACAAAAGAAAACAATGTTTTGATTGCAATAATCAATTACAGCTTTGGTAGTTACATTTATCATGGCGTAACTGTCTCAAGTTAGGCAATACACATATGTTACTCTAGCAGACCAAATGATAACATGATAACCAAAAATAAGCTTTCTTTTATCGTTTTTCATTTAACCTTATCAATCTCGATTAAGACACATATGTTACTCCCGCAGACCAAATCATAATAAGAAAAATAAAAAATATGCTCTTCCTTTTTCTCTTTTTTTTTTTAATCTAGAGTAACAGTCAAACCTTCATATAACAGCGTTATTTATTTCGATATTTGTGTGGTTGCTATAATGAAATGCTGTTAAAAGAACATATATATATATATAACCTAACATAAAAACTGATTCCAAAAAAAAAATTAGATCATTATAGTAAAGTACTACTTATTATAGAATATGACTGTTATAAAGAGGTGTGATTATATAGTAGTATTTCTTTTCTTTTTTTATTTAAACGCGAAAAAACAAAAGGCACATTTCTTTTGGTATAGTAAGAATGATTGGGATACTTAATATTAGTGCATGCTTCTGAAATAAAAAAATCCACAGGTAAGAAAAAAATCAAACAAAAAAAGAAAATAAAGAAAACTTTGGGTAGGGCCACGCACATTCCCCAGTATAATAGTCAACACTGTTTTCTGGCCCCTGGATTTACGGTGGAGTTAGGCCGAATTGTTGAGGTCATGGCTTTGGTTCCCTATGCATGGCCGACATCTTCTTCTAATTTTCTAGGAAACCATTAGAGCAACCACTGTTTGATTTTGTTCTACGTAAATGCTATTTTGTACAAAATAAAATATTTTTTGTAAATTAATATTATAACTACAATAATATAGTCAGTGCAATCTCACACGAGGGATATAAGGAATGCAGTGTGTACGTGGACCTTATTCTTACCTTGTATGAAACGGATAAAATGTTTCCGATAGACTTTCGGCTCGAAAAAAAAAAGCAATTTGGAGAAAAACAACAGTAGTAAAGTTTCCTTGTTGGAAATACTGGAGACAAAAAAATAATAACGACATCAAAATAATAAGATAGCTTTGTTCCCTCCCCAATTTCAACTTAATTTTAAGATTTGTCTATTATTTCAACTTCAACTTGATATATAAAAAATTTGAAAAATTATTTGAAAAGTATTTGGGAATATTTTCACTCACAATTTGTTTTAATCAGTTAAACTATATACTAATATAAATTATCGATTATTAATTTAAATCCATTTACTAAATATAAGAATAGAGAAAGAGACTGCTGACTGCATTTCGAACACTAAACTTATCCGTCCCCAACTCTTTCCATCGAGATATAATAACATGTTTGGCCAAGATGGAAAAATCAGCTTATTTAAAAAGTATTTTTTTTAAAGCGCTTTTCAAAAAAATAATTTTGGAGAAAAGTTGTTTGTGTTTGGCTAATTAATTTAAAACACTCTATTTGTGTTTGGCCAAGGTTTTCAAAAAGTGCTTTTACGTATCAAATTACGAATAAGAACGTGAAGATATTTACTTAATAGTTAGTGTTATATAAGTAGATAAATAATTACAAATATCTATTATTAAAGACAATAACTAAGTTTTTTTATTTTATTTAAGCAAAAAGTAAAAATAAAATTGAAAATTACTTTATTCTTGCAAGATGATTTAAATATGTTAAAAAGTCATTCAATAAATATGAAAGTTCATCCCAAAAATCATTATATAATATTTAATAGTTTAAACTAAGCAAAGTTAATTTGGTATATACAATATTTTGCTAAGGGCATTTTTGGAAGGAAGAAAATCCAAAGCTGCTTTTGCTTCTGCTTTTAGGGAGAAGCTAATTTTTCCTACTTCTCAAAAACTGTTTCTACTTCTACCCAAAAGTACT
>NW_017673279.1:97157-109053 GCF_001879085.1 Nicotiana attenuata
AACACCTCAAAAGTATTTTTTTTTTTCAAAAGTACTTTCCGGGAGGTTGACTCCACCGGTTGATTGTCGTTTGACTAATTAATTCGAAAAGTACTTTGAGCAACAATTAATGTTTGACCAAACTTTAAAAAAATGCTTCTGTATTTTTTTCAAAAATGCTTTTGGAGAGAATCTACTTTTTTCTGCTACTCCAAAACTGCTTCTACTTCTACGCAAGAGCACTTTTTTTCCTTTCTAATAGCCTGTTTGGCCAATCATTTTTTTGGGTCCAAAAGTGTTTTTTTTTCTTTTCCCAAAAGCACTTTTGGCCAAAAATTGAGGCGTTTGGCCAAGCTTTGGAAGAAAAAAGTGCTTTTGAGGAGAAGCAGAAGCATAAGCATTTTTTGAGAAGCAGAAAAAAGTAGCTTCTCTCCAAAAGCACTTTTGAGAAAAATACACTTAGAAGCAGTTTTCAAAAGCTTGGTAAAACACTAATTACTGCTCAAAAGTGCTTTTCAAATTAATTAGCCAAACACAAACTGCTTCTCACCAAAAACAATTTTTTAAAAGTACTTTTGAGAAACGTATTTTTTTTAAAAAGTACTTTTGAGAAAAACGTTTTTCAAAATAAGTTGATTTTAAAGGGAAAATTTCACATAAGAACAACTGAGCTTCCTGCTTTTCAATTTTATAGCCCATATTTTAATTTACAACCAACTAGCCCAAAAATAATAGGCTAAGATTCAACATCCAATTCCAATAGGTTCTAGAAATTACTATTTAATTTTTACAAAAGATTGCTCAAGCTTTTAAGTTAATTTTTGAATCAGTAATTGTGACTCAAATATTAGTTCAACAAACCAAATCCATTTGGATGGTGAAAATTAAATTTTTAACAAGCTTAAACATGTGGGTTTAAATTTCGAATTTGATTTTGTGAGAAAGTTGGAGTGGTTGTTATTTAGACTTGTTAGAAATAGTTTAAGGAGGTTGTATATAAAATTTGAAGTCATTTAATGGAGATTTGGACTGGTTTTGAACAAGAATTGCAACTGAAAATCGTGGAAGAAGTTCGTCTACAGGCGCTTGTATAAAGGTGTATGAAAGTGTATAATAGTGTATAAGATATGTTTATACACTATTATACAAGATTATACATAATTATACAAAAAACTGACTTCGTCTTCTTCCTTGCGTCTTTTCTAAAATTTAACTCAAATCTTGCTCAAATTTACTCCAAATCACTTCAAATTTAAATTTTGAACTCCTTTTGATATTTTCAATCAATTGGAACAACACCCAACAACTAACAAATTCGAAAGCAAAGCTTTGAATGGCCTTCAATGGTGGACTTCTACTCTTCAATTTTCTTACATTGCAACCAAATGACACAGGTTAAGAAGCAACAATGGCGGACGACCCTTTGAAGCATATGTAGAAGATGTGAAAAGAGAGAGCGAAAGCAATGGTTGTGAGAACACATATTTAACTCCATAGCTTTTAGAAGCAATGGTTGTAAGAACACAAGTTTTGAATTTGCCAGTGCTTTCAAAATATGTACAATATGGGCTAGGTTGGGTAAAACTTAAAAACATGGGCCATTTTTTGTTATGGTGTGAAGTCATATGTATTTTCTTGTAATTCTTTCGATTTTAAAAGCTTGGCCAAACAGGCTATAAGCTTGGACACTTCAACTTAAAAAAAAAAAATACTTCTTTTTAAAAAAAAAATATTTTTGACCTTGGAAAAGCTTGGCCAAATAGGCTATAAAAGTGAGAAATCTCTTAATCATACGAAATAGTTGCATTGCCTTTTCCTGTATTGAAAATATTGGTAAATTTTATAGGTGGTACCTAATTAATATGTTGTTCAATAATAATACTTTAAACTTCATTTCTTTATGTTTGAATTCGTTTTTAAAGTAACCAAACTTACCATTTTTTTTAAAACAAAATTTAGGTCATGTTTTAATAGAGTTCCCAAAATCGACTATTGATACACTTGCCCCTGGACTATGCGGGGCAATAGCCTATTTGGCCAAACTTCTAAAATTAGCTTATTTTGAAAAGTGCCTTTTAAGAAAGTACTGAGAGACAATTTGTGTTTGGTTAATTAATTTGAAAAGTACTTTTGGGCAGCAATTATTTATTCGCCAAGCTTTTAGATATATTTTTTTCAAAAGTATTTTTCAAAAAGTGCTTTAGGGAAAAAACTACTTTTTTGACTTCTTAAAAATTACTTTTGCTTCTATTCAAAAGTATATCTTTTCTTTTAAAAGTTTGACCAAATACCTTAACTTTAGAAAAGTAGCACGTTTGACAAAAAAGAAACTTCGCCAAACAGGTTATAAGTGGAATTGGATAATTTCAGGTTTCCCGGATCCTTATCGGGTTCTGACGGGTCCCAGTGCAGCTCCAAACCCGCTAGTGCCACCTGACCCGAAAAATATTTTCAGAATGATTGATCAAATTATACTTTCTCGTTTTGTCAAAAAATGCCACCTGACCCGAGAAATTATACTTCGTCCAAATGCAGCGCGCATTAGCAGTTCACCCTTTTCAATGCTTCTACACACCCCGTTTCGATCCAAAACCTTACTTTTACAACTCTCCTAAAATTCATACACTGTATCCTTATTCCAATTCTACTTCTTTTTCACTTTCCAGAGAGCTAAAAGTTCTTGCTGCTAACAAACAGCAACCCCATGATATAATAAATTCTGAAAATAGAGGTTTTGCTCACTCTTCTGTCTTCTATTTCGCTTTTTCTTTTTTCAAAATTGAATTTCATTTTTTATTTTCAGATGATGAAAATGAGTTGTTACATGAAAAGGTTGTTGCTGCTGCTGCTGATGATGATGAAATGGATTTGGGATGGTTACCTGCCTTTCCTCACGTTTTGACTGCTTCAATGTCCAATTTCCTATTTGGTTATCACATTGGGTAATTATGCTACTTGTTATTTTTTCTTCTTAATCTTGTTTGCTTGTCTCTAGAAATTTATAAATATCACATGGTTATTATGAGAAAGAACACTTTACACTTGAAAATCTTGCCTGAGCTGGAACTAGTTTAGAACTAATGTCTTGTGAAGTAACAACAACAACAAAAACCCAGTATAATCCCACTTGTGGGGTCTGGGTCTGGGGAGGATAGTGTGTACGCTGACCTTAGCCCTACCCAGGGTAGAGAGGCTGTTTCCGATAGACCCTCAGATTCTAGTGTCTTCTGAAGTAAGTTCATGAAACTTTATATTGCATCTGTATACATACAATCATCAGAACTGGAAAAAGAAAATATTGTTTAGCTATGACCTTACAAAGAACAACTGTTTATTTTTGTTACTTGTAACTTATAGTGAATTAGAATCTAAAAAATGGAAGCTTTATGTTTACTTTAGTGTCCGGGGACTTCAGATGTATCTTGTATGATTCTTAGTTTTTTGTTTTTAGTGTTTGATTTTTTGCTATATTATGCAGAGTAATGAATGGTCCTATTGTATCGATAGCGAAAGAGCTTGGGTTTGAGGGGAATTCATTTCTTGAAGGACTTGTGGTGAGCATATTTATTGGTGGTGCATTCATAGGAAGCATAGCCTCTGGTTCCCTTGTTGATAAACTTGGTTATCGTCGCACATTTCAAATTGATACACTACCTCTTATTCTTGGGGCAATTGTAAGGTAATCCATTTTTGATCATGCATATTGGTATTTGCAGCTTGACTTCTTACCCAAAAGAATTATGCAGTTCTAAGTATGAAATCATTCCTATAATTTAGGCTAATTTTGGACGTTGATTCATATTCCATTTGAGGATAAATATTTACATGTATACATAGTTTAGGAAGTACATAAACAAAACATTTCAGATTTAAGATCATAATAAGGTTTGCGATCTTATTCTCAATTTATATTTTCTCTTCTTGATCGAGGTAAGAGTAGATATTTCATTGTAGTTTAATAGAAGCTGGTCTCAGAATTCAGATAAAGTAACTTATCTTTTATAAAAGATTATCTCAAAAATTGAGATAAAGTTATGCTTTTCAAGAATTTATCCTCTTAAATAGAAGTAGTATTCCGATGTTACGTTTTCTCCAGCAAATGAGTGAAAACATATTAGAAAATATAGACAAATAGTTTCCTTTTATGAACGTCAGCATAGTTTTTGGATAAACTGATCTCGTGTGAAATAGAACTGATAGGTAGTGAGATTTTTCGTACTTTATTTTATAACCGAGAAATCCCCAAGGGCCAGTGGCACTCGGTTGGAAATTCGGTGGATAATGAGCCCCCCATCCACCCTTTTCCAAAAGATTTTTCGTTACTTAAGATGGTGGGACAGTTGCGAATTGGATTATATTCTCATTCACTTGTTAAATCTTCTGGCTTCTTGTCTACGCCTAACAACTGGAAAGAGTAGAAGAATAATTTGCTTGTGCTTCAGTAATTGCCAATTTTGATGTGTGATGTCCTTCAATTGACAGTGCACAAGCTCATTCCATTGAAGAAATGCTCTTGGGAAGATTCCTTGTTGGCCTTGGTATTGGTGTTAATACAGTATTAGTTCCAATTTATATTTCTGAGGTATGCCTCTTAACTTATAATTTCCTTATCTAAGTCCGCATTCTGAAAGTTTTAAAAAAAAGGTCATGCTTTAGAATCTATCCTAACTTTTGTTTTTGCTGTTCATTTCTGGGGTGCATGGAGAGGTAAGTCTGATTGAAAAAGATACTGGGGGGAAAATCTGAATAAACTACTTAGTCGTGTGGTTTGGCTACTCTTAGCTTCCCAGATTGGAATCCAAGGATGAGATTTACTAATCTGTGATTCATAATTTAGCCTTTTGGGGAAAAAGAAGAAGAAAACGGGAAAATTTCTAGAAGGAACATATTGAACTTTAGACATCCTCATAAGACACGCTAAAACATCTTGGAAGACAGCTGCAGCTGAGAGATGATAATTCTGGTTTGCAAATTTTGTGCTGACTGTCCTTGAATATTTTTGGTGAGTTATGTTTTTTCCGTTCTTGTTTTTGAGAGTGATGAGCTATCTTTTACTAAGGAGGGAAAGGCTTCTTGAGAATGTTCCTTTGTTTTGGGGGAAGTGTTTGTGGGATATTCTTTTGCTTGACAATACATATCTATTCGATCAATCAGATCTGTAGGGGTGCAGAGATACTTTGAAGAGAGATTTTATTTCTCTGATAATCTTAAATGCTTGTATTGTAGGTCGCTCCAACGAAATATAGGGGCTCCCTGGGGTCATCATGTCAAATTGGTACATGTGTTGGTATCATTGCATCACTTTGTCTGGCAATTCCCTCAGAAAATGATCCACACTGGTGAGTACTTGTAGTTATCTTTTTCTATTCCACTACCTTCCACCGCAGTCAGTGTACCGAACTCTGTTGAAATGATTTAAATTGATTATGTTGCCATGTTGCAAGAACTCCTAAATTCAAGTGTGATGGTAATCCGTATCTTTATCAGAATCTAGATCCAGCTTTAATGTTGAATTTAAGACTTCATAAAATAATTTTAATCCTTGAGGGCCTTTCTTTGCCTTTCTGCTTTTGAAGTTTAATTTATTACTTTAGATTAGGGGTGTGCATTCGAATCGGTTTATCGATAAATCGAATCGATTATTTGTTATCGGTTTATCGATTTATCAATTTCGATTTCAATTTCGAAATTTTCCTTATCGAGTTATCAATTTCGATTTCGATTTTGTCCTCTTCGGTTATCGGTTTATCGATAAACCGATAAGAAATACAAAAAAAAAAAATTAATTTTTTTTAATTATTATTATTATTATTATTATTTTTTACCCTTATTCTATAATACCCTTTCCTTTACCCTAAGTCCCTAACCCTATTATTTCATCTACCACATTTAAGGAATGATCATATTTAAAGCTCAAGGGAATGAAGTTCAAATTAATGGAAATAGAATTAGCCGTGATGATGTATTTTTATTTTTTTTATACCGTTGGAGTGTTGGTGGCATACATTTGATCCCTTACTTTAGTTTCGTTGCATGTGCTAGTTGACACAATTTTTATGTTATAAACGGTGTTCGTCTTATTTTAGCTTCTTTTGGTCCATATTAGTTAGGTGTGTTTATAGCGATATACTTTCCGTGGAATCCCGCAAATTTTCTTATTGGTGTAATCGATAACCGAATCGATAAGCCCCAAAAATCGATAAATCGAAATCGAAAAAATCGAAACCTTATTGAAACGATAACGATAAGCATATGCACAAATCGATAACCGATAAGTAATTATCGATAAGGGTCAAAATCGAATCGATAAATCGAATGCACACCCCTACTTTAGATTCCAACTTCTAATCATCCTAGCTTATGTTATGCGGGAACAATAAGAACCTGTTCTGTTGTCTGGCAATGAACTAGCTGATACTCCTTCCCTCTTTCATTTTATGTTCTGATGCTTTTATGGGTCATTTGGTTTGAGATAAGAAAAATTAATCCTGGTATAAAACTCTGCATAACTTATGGAGCATTTCATTTCCAATATAAAAACCATGTAAAGGTAACACAATCTCCGCATAACTAATTCAACGTTTGGTTTCCGGTATGAAACTCTAAATAAGTTACTAATATTAGCCAATGTTTTAAAAGGCGGGGGGCGTGAGGCGAGGGTTTTACCTCTGACGAGGCGAGGCGTAAGCCCTGAGACTTGGGGCATAAGTGCCAAGGATCTTTAAATTTTACTAATTTCAAAATTTTAAAATAGTATAAAATAAAAAATAATTATAAAAATTACATTAAAATCACAAAATTATAACAAATAATCTATTTAAAATATTTATAAAGTATAATTCAACTATAAATAATACGAAAAGTATGACATATATCATAAAATGCAAATTAGCTGCAATGTCATTACAACTCAAACATCAAAAGTAATGTATTCGATACGAAATCTTATATGTATCTCTTAAGGAGTAATGAATCTTGAAAGAATTTCGATATTATAATTTGATATTTTTCTTAAAATACTCATTTTATTTAATATGTTTTCTATTTGAAAGAGAA
This sequence comes from Nicotiana attenuata, assembly GCF_001879085.1. Classification (NCBI taxonomy): domain Eukaryota; kingdom Viridiplantae; phylum Streptophyta; class Magnoliopsida; order Solanales; family Solanaceae; genus Nicotiana; species Nicotiana attenuata. The sequence goes on from NW_017673279.1 coordinate 104,193, forward strand.
TTAATATAAAAACATAATTCACAATTCCAATATGATTCTCTAGCATCATTTATTTTTAAGTTTCAACAAGTTAATAAAGTGACACAATTCACCACACAATACCATGATAACTAACTATTTGTAAGTAGTTACTAGCTAATACCGAGCTATTAAATTTATAAGTATTGCATCTCATAAACGTGAAAAAAAATAATATTTAGAAAAATAATTATAAAAAAATTATGGACTATTAAATAGTAAAGACATAACAAAAGTTAATAAATAAATACTTTTTAAATGAAAGATTTATTTAAAATTAACTATCATAGCAATCCTAGTGGATAACGTACAATAATTTTTATTTTAATTATGACATAAAATACTTTTAACTTAATGATTTATGATTAAGAAAAAAGTAATTTTGAATAGTCAACGATTTATTAAGAAAATTTGAGGATTTACAAGGTTAGTTACATACAATTGCATAAAGTTCTATTAGGCGAGCCCAGTACGCTGAGCGTTGGGCGTGTCCGAGGCTTAAGCCCCGATGGCCGAGGCGTAAGTCTCATGGAACTAAGCCCCAGACATAAGTCCAGGGGCGTTTTACGAGTGCTCTGCCCCGGGGCGAGCTCCGGGCGAGTCCCAATTCTGCCTTTTAAAACAGAGATATTAGCATAACTTATGCTCGAATCTATGTTACTATAAGGGATAGAATGTGGAGTACGAATACATGTATTATCAATTTAGCAATATGTCGATTAGAGAATCTAAAGACAAAACTGCACTTAAAAGTATGCAATCCCCAGCAACAGTCCGTGTATTATTACTAGTGTCCTTTTAACAATCAATACATTGTTATTTAGACTACATAACAATTCTTACATTATAGTCCTTGCATAACTAGACCGCGAACCAAGCAACCCTTAATTTCTTGTCCTTTTAATGTTTGCTTACCAGAAGTAGGCAAGATATGATGCACCAAGCTTTGACTGTTGATACTTTGATGCAAACCATTGGCAGGTGGAGGACAACGCTCTATATTGCAAGTGTTCCAGGATTTATTCTTGCTCTTGGTATGCAATTTTCTGTTGAGAGCCCCCGCTGGCTATGTAAGGTAGCAATTTTATTCGTTGCATGTTTGCATTAACTCCTGTTGCTGTGACTACCACTAATCTTTCCTTGGGAGATATATGCAGGCTGGGAGACTCAATGAGGCAAAAAAAGCCATCAGAAACATATGGGGTTCATCAGAAGTAGATAAAGCTATCGCAGAGTTTGGATCCGTCATAAAAAATGATGGCAGTGACTTGGACAGCAGTTGGCTGGAACTCCTAGAGGAACCACACTCTAGAGGTTGTATGAAGGTGGTATTTTGTTAATGCACGATCCTTTATTCGGTTTAAGGTGGTTGTTTAGGTTTCGTATAATCTCCTTCTTTGATTTTTTTTTCCAAGGACGAAATGTTAAAATTTTTTTGTTACTCTATTACTTGTTTGGTGGAAGGCCTATTGTTAACATCTTCATATGTTGTCTTAAGATTTAATGGCATGCTGGATACTCACATGTCTTGGTGTAATATGTGCCATAATCTGGTGATAGTATGCATGTTGTGCGAGCATGCGCTTCACACAAATGTCAATCCTCCAAATTAGGCTTCAACTTTATTCTTTTTTTTTGCAGTTGCTACCATTGGAGGTGCCTTGTTTGTACTTCAACAGTTCGCTGGTATAAATGGAGTTCTCTACTTCTCATCCTTGACTTTCAAAGATGTTGGAATCTCAAGCAGTGCTTTAGCAAGCTTATATGTAGGACTGACCAACTTTGCAGGTATTTAATGGGTCTAAAGCACTTGAGACGCACTTTGCATCACCAGCTAAATTTCACTTGGTTCCAAGATAATGTTTAGTTGTGACTATGTGCTTCTTGCAGGTGCACTATGTGCTTTATACTTGATGGATAAGCAGGGGAGACGGAGGCTTCTAATAGGAAGCTACGCTGGAATGGTGAGGAAAAAATATTTCTCTCCTTAAGTAAAAGTTTTCTTTTGGGTGAAGAAGGAATGGTATGAATAACATAAATGTTCATTGCTATTGTTATGTCTTAGACCTATATCCATCAAGTGTTTTTTAAGATCAGTATTTAAGGGACTTGGAATTTATCTTGCTTGTCCTCATGTTTTCAGCCGCTCGGTATGCTTAGACGTCTTGTCTTTTAAGGATTATAGACTTCAAAACCTTGCTATGCATGGGGAAGTAGCTATGTGACTGAAATATAAGTCCCCCGCAGCATGTTTCTGGTTCCCAATCCCCTCCCCCCCACCCCCAACCCCTCTCCTTTCTGGCACAATAACAGAGAAGGAAAATAAATATAGAATGCTTGGCGGTCATTTTCAAATAATCAACTCACTTCCATTGGATCTGTCTTTTGCAGGCTTTATCAATGTTTCTTATTGTTTGTGCTATCAGCTTTCCATTGGAAGGTGAAATAAGCAACAACTTATCAATACTCGGAACAATCTTGTATGCATCCATCTTTACCTTTTCATAAAAATTAAAAAAGCAAAGCAATCTTGTATGTGTCCATACAAAAAATGCTCTGAAAATACTGCTTGCATTTCCCTGTGCTCTCTCTTTACCATTTCACTCTGGTATAGGTATATTTTCACCTTTGCTGTTGGAGCTGGGCCAGTAACTGGTCTTATAATACCAGAGCTCAGCAGCAGCAGGATGCGAGGGAAGATAATGGGCTTTAGTTTCTCCGTTCATTGGGTATGTAGCAAGATCATGTGTGTCATTTCTGTGTGTCAAACCGATTAGCTGTACCTATTAAGTTGATGCATGAACTCTCTCTCAGTTTTAATTTTTACCTTTTTCCCGCATCTGTTCCTAGCCAATGGGAGTTGAACACTAAGGGGGCTATTTCTCTGACACCCTTTAGAGTTTTTTTTTTTGAGCTTTCTATCGCCATTCGCAATTTATCGCTTTCCTCTTGTTAAATGCTACTTATTATGTTTTCTTGCGAAAAATGTTTCTACTGATTTGGACGTGTTGATGGTGATTGGAACAGGTCTGCAACTTCTTGGTGGGTTTGTTTTTTCTGGAACTCGTTGAGAAATTTGGTGTTGCTCCAGTTTATGGAAGCTTTGGTGTTTTTTCTTTGATGGCAGCAGCATTTGCTTACTATTTTATAGTTGAGACTAAAGGCCGATCTCTTGAAGAGATTGAGATGTCACTAAATCTCAATTTTGAGGGCAAACGTAATTCAGAATAATCTCATCTCATACTGATCATCAAGTCGCAAGACTGCGCTTTTGCTCATTTCATTTTGACCATCTTGATGCTTTGATTGGTCTTGGAGCTAAAAATCAAGCTACATTGTCATGACATAATATGTGCTGGATTTTATTTCATTTTGTACTATAACTCATAAACAACATTGTAAATGATATTGTAATATTATTCTTTTGTTAGTTTCTTTTGCAAACTGAGATTTTTTTCGAAGGGTCTTTGTTATTAAACCTTCACTAAACAGGGAATTATTGTTAGGTTCCTTATAAGTTGATGGCATCAGTTTCAGCTTCAAAGAAAGAGATTTGAAATCCTTTAGCAATTTTTGAAGGGATACATTGTGTAAGAATAGAGAAGGAAGGTAACTTTAGTGGAAAAATGATGCATTCTTTTTGTTTCTTTTCTGAGTTGGTAGTAATGTTTCATTTTTGCTCGTGCCGAGGGTCTACTGGAAATAACTTTTCTACATTTTGCTCGTGTCGAGGGTCTACTGGAAGCAACTTTTCTACATATACTATAGGGTTAAGATTTGCGTACTCACTACCCTCCACAAACTCCACTTGTGGGATTATAATGGATTTGTTGTTGTTGTTGTTCTGAGTTGTAGTAATGCACTACTCTCCATCTTGAATTCTGTAACTTATGTTCAACTTCAGCTTATGATTGTCTAGAGCAGTAAATATTTTTTCCCAGTAATATGTATTAAGACCGCTATAACTAAAGCTGTTAAGGATTTTGCACTGAGATTTCTTTTAGGTGGTGGGGTCATAATATCTCCCTCAATAAGTTAAGTTGATTTGATTTCAGAATGTGTTTTCTTGTCCCTGTCAACCTTTTTGTGTCTTCTCCCTGATACTCTATATCTTATTTGGTTGAATGCAGAATTTTGTACTTCCTTGTTTCTATATGGCTATACTTGATTGTTCTCTATCAAGGCTGCAATACACAGTTTCAAGAATCATTCTATCTTTTAGCAGACTGGTTAAATGCTCACATATTGCGTTATAAAAATTCAATAGGTAAAATATACATTGGATTTGAGAAGAAATTTAATGTCAAAAACTAGTACTGACTTTCATGCCATTCCCATATCATTCATGTCTGTTATACAACAGAACAAGACTAAATAGGTTGTATGTACACCTAATTTTCCTCATATTATAGTTGAAGCGATTAAAATATCGCCTTATAGTTGGAAGGTACGATGCTATTTGTCGCGTTTAAATAATTTAAGTTGAGTTTTGATATCAATATCAATAAAAATCAAATTATATATGGGAAGATCAAGCAATTAGTCGATTTTCTAGTTTCAGAATATGAAACAGACGTGCAATTGATATATAGCAATTTGGCAGTGGAGGTGCAGTGTCGTTTACTCTTTGCAGATTCATCAACAAATGAATTGCGACAACCTGTGACAATGTGACAAAGGGACTTTATTCCATACTTCACAAAATTGGGTGATAGAAATTACCCTTTTCTCTGCTTATCCTTCGAGAATCTTAAAAAGTGCGAATCCTTTTCAAGCCTTTTCTTTTTCTCAACTTCCTTTTCACACAATCATCTCTTTTTCTTAAAATTGTTCCCCCCCCCCC
>NW_017673279.1:109073-133731 GCF_001879085.1 Nicotiana attenuata
TTTCCCCCCCCCCCCCCCTGCTTTAAAGGACGATCCAATATACAAATATCTCGTATTCATGCTAGGTCCGGGTAAGGGCCGTCCCCCTGAGAGGTATGATGTAGGCAGTTTACCTTGATGCAAGCATTAATGACTGGTTCCACGGCTCGAATTTCTAACCTATAGGTCACACGAAGATAACTTTTCCCCTACTTTATTATGTCTAAAGTAGGAGTTCGAGGAACTATAGAATGTCGATATAGCTCATCTTACATAATAACTCTTCTATATGAAATTCATACATACAATTAATTCTACCTTTTGCTAGCAAATACATCAGTGATGTTGAGCCAATTGCAAATTATTACTTTTTCTTATCTTTTTAAAGTGAAAGTCTACCCTTTTGTGTTTGAGAAGTAGAAAGCGTGGTCTAGAACTTGCGACTCACTTGATTTTGTTTGGATTTTTTCTAGTCTAGAATGAGTTTTTGTCTAAGAAAAGACAGTTAAAGCATACTCTCTTTTTTGTCATAAGAAAACTAATATTATTACTACTAAAGGAGTTTGTTACATAGCTTGATTTATATAGGATATATAGTACTTAAACAGTAGTTTAAAAGAAGATAAAGCAAAACACAAGAGGTACATCACATAACATTAAGCTTTCAAAAACTTCTAAAAGGATTCTATGTTTGGCTAGATCATATGTCACGTGGTTGCATTCCCCAAAAGTGTGCCTTAGTTCCGAATTCCCCGCATTAAACTGATACCCTCCAAATTGGGGTGGGACGTGATTGACATCTGACTCTAATGAATCATCGGGCGAACCTAGTTTTATTGAGTATAAATATCATAAATACCATTAGTGCAAACTAACCAAAAATAATTAAACTTTAATTAAATCAATTGTCTAACAACTTAACTACGTGAACCTAACGTAGTTGAACTATGAACTATAATCCAATGAACCAAGTCATGAGCTCTAAAGATTTAAATCTGAATACATAAATCGTGAGGCATTCTCAAATAAATAATATGCTACCAAACCTGTTAAATCGATTTAATTTAGGGATTTTAAAGTTTTTCTCTGATTCATTCATATACTATTTTTAGTTTATTGTTTCGACTAATTTGAATTCACATCCATAGTACGAACATTCTCTAATATCATCTAATTGTCGCATTAAATAGCACTTGATATGGGGATGAAGCGCAAATTTCAGCCCCCTCACTCCCAAAGTCATCAACAGTTGGCATGTAAAAACAAAGTCAATGGTTAACCAAAGAACAAAAAGAAAGGATTAAATTTACAATCATTTCTTGTCCTTTGTTTGACCATTGAATCATTGTTCTTGTTTTAATGCTTAAAACTACTGTTAAATTGATGTCAATTTTTTTTTTTAAAAAAAAATATATATTCTGTCAACCAAATAAACGATTTATAAGTTGTGATCATATATCAAGTTGAACAACACTACAAAGTTATTACTGTTTGATCAAAAAGTGTAATACTCTTTATGAAACTAATTAAATGATAATTGAGTTGAAAGGCGAATCCTAGTCAAGCATAATAATTCCTAGATCTAGCTTAGAATTTGAGTGATACCGTTTACCTAATGCTCAAAGTCGTGTATTCAATCATTAAATGCACACTTTAGAGAAAAATGAAGAATGAATGATGAGCAATAAATATGGGAGATGGCAATAAACATAAATAGGAAGAACAATTCACCCAAATATCAAATGAGGTGAAAGATTCTTCCTTCTGACAACGAGATGTGGCAGTAAACAACGATATGAACAATGCTTTCTTGGATCGTGTGAATGAAAGGTGGGAATAATGGATAAAATCAATGATCATGGAAAGGTGAACTTTATATTTTCTTTCAAAGGTCAACTTCTTACAATAGTTTTCTTTTCAATGAATCTCACATGCCCCCTTTTCTTCTCCCTGTCTTTCTATTTATATGGGATATTCTCTAGAAACCCTAAAAAGTAAAACAAGGGGAATATCCAGGAGAATATTCTGTCACTAGTTCCAAGACTACACTAGCCGTTATTCCTACTCTTCGCTACTCGATCTCAACCTCTACGGCTCGTTCAGCGGCTACTCGTTGTTGGGCTTTGGTCGACCTCGTCCTATCCGCCCAAATCGGAGCACAGTCTTTTTACCTTACGATCTTCCCACGTCCAACTTCCTCAGCAAGATTTTGACCCATACAGTTAGTCCCTCTGCTTGTCGGGGTCGCCTTCTGGTCGACCTCGATGAGCAGACCGTCTCAATAAACGATTTGTAAAGATATTTTTTGGCGTGGTGATCGAGTGAAGGTGTCCGTTGCCGAAGTAATGACGTGTTATTTTGGGATTTGTGGGTCATGGGGTTGGTGCAGCATCACGTCACAATGCATGCGTCATTATTGCGCATCTTCCCAATGCGTTGCCCTGTTCCTCGAGTCCCTGTTGTTTCGATTCTAGGGCTACTAGCGGTTGCTTGCATCGACTCCAACGCCCTTGAGGTCTATAATAAAGAGGGGAAAACTTCTTAAAGAAACTTTGGCACTCTTCTAGTTTCCTCAGCCCTGCACTTGCTTCCTTTTCTCCTTCTGTATTCTTGCTTCCTGTAACCGCTGCCATTGCCACCTTTTCTTCTTTTTCTGTTCCCTCGTATACACATTATCAGAAAATGGCTACCGTGACTCCTAATGCTGAGATGCTTTCTGACCCTACTCAATTATCGGTGGACATGCCTTCCTGTGGCGGAGAATTAACGGTGGTAGAGGATGAATGCTTTCCCACTGTGGAGGAGATCATTCCTCGTAACCCTACTTCCAGGTCTGACTTCTCTAAGGAACCCACCCTTGAACCAGAGTCTGCAAAGTCAGAGATGGAGGAGAAATATCTCGCCGCCTTTAGGGCCAAATACGGCATTCCAGCCCACGTTGACCTGGTTCCGACCGGAGACGACGTGATTCAGGTTCACAAGCTTGGGTACTGTGCATTTTACGCCTACCCGTTCCATATAGGTTATTCTCTTCCTCTTCCTCCGCTGGGGGAGGAGTTCTGCCGCTACTACCATATATGCCCGGCACAGCTCTCTCCCTACCTTTACAAGATCTTCCTTATGTTGGCAAAGTTTGCGGAGCTTACCGGCTGTGAAGTCTCTATCCGCCATCTTCTGCATCTTTTTGGGCCGAGCTTCCATAGGGGCACGATGATTCACCTCCGCCACCGCGGAACCAAAAGGTTGGTGGCGGGGATGGATGACAGGACGAACTGCCAGTTTTGGGCCTATTATATCTTCGTTAAAATTGAGCACGCGGTGGAACCTAGCGACTTTCCTGAGCAATGGAATTATGCTCGTAAGTATCGTTATTTGGAGTACGTTCTTCTCTTCTGTTTGCGATTCGTGACTTATTACGTTATTTTTCTTTGCAGCTGAGAGGCATCCCCCACTTTGGTCGTCAACATCAGTGATTGGGTGGCCCGCGTTTTGCCTCACACCGTGGGGACCCGTGATTGGGCGTCCTTCAACAAGAGATTCGGGCTCAAGCCCTCAACCGGTAAGTCGGGTTTCGCCCTTATAACTATTTCTCTTTTTCTGTAGTGCATGTCCTTTTGCCGTTTACAGTTTTCTTTTGATGCTGGGTTGGAGAAATTCTAAGAAGGCGAAGGCTCCTGTCCCCGCATTTCGTCAGGCGGTTGCTTCGGCTGGGATGCAGTTCGTGTTGGCCGAGTCTGTGCAAAATACTTCTTCACAGACTCCGATATTAAGCGAGCCTGGTCGTCAGACGGCCACTCCATCAGTGGAGATCCCAGCTTGCCCGGTGGTTCATTTAGTGGGTGAATCTTCCCCTGGTGAGGAGGAAGCGGCGCCATTGAATAGGCGATGGGTGGAGGCCGTGGTCACACCCGAACGGTCCATGATCGTGGATGTGGAGGAGACGTGCACTTCATCCACGGGAACTGCTCCCCCACCGGAGGTTGTTGCGGAAGCTAGGCCGTTGGAGACGGCGGAGTCAGCTGCGGAAATGGAAACACCGGGGGCAGTCGAGGTTGGCTCATCGTCTGCTGGTGGTAGAGGAAAAATAGTCGCCGTGGAGGATGACAGGTCTAGTTCTAATATCGACCCCCAGGAGGTACGGACTTTCGAGGAAAGATTCACTCGAGTGGAGGTGAGGACTGAGGGATCCACTCGAAATATTGTCATCCCCATGGATTTTAACTACTTAGCCAACTCGAAGGGCGTGGTTCCAGCTTTGGCCCCTTTTTGTGCGGAGCCCGAGAACAGGACCTTGCAGACGGTGAAGGATGATGACCTGTTGTTAGGCATTTCCAGGATGACCCTACGAGTAAGTCCTTTCTTATCATTTTGATTTCTTCCTTTTGCGTTATTTGTCTTCATTGACCTTTCTTCTTCTATTTATCAGACCCTCATCTTGGAGATTGAGAGCTCCCGTCGGGAGGAGAAGAGGACGAGAGTCTATAAGAAGATAGAATCGAAGTACAGAGACAACCGTACCAAACACAAAGCCTTGGTCCGCATGCTTGGTGAGGACGCTTCATTCCCAACTCTTCGAGACAGAAGAGTAAGGAGTCGAAGGAGAAGGATGATGAGTTGAAGGAAAAGGATGATGAGCTCATGAGGATTATTGGCAGGTGTAGCGAGCTCGAAGAAACGTTAAGGACCAAGAATGATGAGCTCGAGGTGAGCAAGGGGGTCATGGCTGAGTGCGTCGGCCTCCAAGCTCAGGTGACGTCTTTACGGGTCGAGCTTGAGCAGAGAAAAACCGTGGTTATTGGCTTAAGGGACTAGCTGGCTGCCAAAGCTGCGGAGTTGGAGTGAGTTGAGAGAGCTAGATCGGCTGCTGTGGCGGAGGCGGCGGCACTAGCGCGCAGCCTCCGCGTCTTTAGATTAGTGCGGGCTAGTGAAGCAGAGACCTTTGCTCTAAAAGAGGCGAGGCTCAAAAAGCGGATAGGCGGACTGGAAGGAGACGTTCAGGATTTGAACGAGCAGATAGTTTTCCTTAAGGCCGAGAAAGCACAGCAACAGGCTCAGCCATCTACCTCTCATGCTTCTACGTATTCCAATGTCCCACAAGACCCGTACGAGAAGTGGGTTCATGCCGAGGCTCATCTTGATAGATACAAAGGTTTGATGGCGGCCGGGAGAGCCTATGAGGCGGAGTTTGAGGACGCTCGTGTTACCGCACGTGCAACTCGTGTCGCTTGCAGCTATGATCCCGGCACGCCTCGGATGGACGATGACGAGGAAGATTTGGACGAGATTGAGCCAGATGCTTGGTAGGAATACGAGTACTTAAATGGCGAGGGTGGAGATGGGGCTGCTGGGCCTGACAGAGATGATACAGCGTGATGATGCAGTGTGATTTTCTTGTACTTTTTTTTGGGGCTCTTTTTCTCTTTATTTTTAGAGGGGTCTTTTTAGCCCTTTTGTAAGATGCTCTCTATTTTGGAATGGAATGGCTATTGTCTTTTTGCTGTATGTTTTTGGCTCTTTTCATTTTTCTTCGTATGCTTTTTTCTTTGTAAGAGTTCCTTACTTAGTTCACGCGACCGAGGTCAAATATCAATTAACTTGAGCAAGGCCGAATCGCTGGTTGATTCACACAAGGTCGAATGTTAATGAATTCGAATGGAGTCCAATGTGAGTCGATTCGAGCGAGGTCGAATGTGAGTAAATTTGAACGAGGTCGAATGTGAATCTATTCGAGCGAGGTCGAATGTTTAACCCTTAAAGTGATTTGAACCAGGTCGAATGTAAATAAATTTGAGCAAGGTCGAATGTTTGACTTTTTAAGTGATTCGAACAAGGTCGAATGTAAATAGATTCGAACGAGGTCAAATGTTAGTAAATTCAAACGAGGTCGAATGTGAGCGATTCGAGCGAGGTCGAATGCTTGACTCTTTAAGTGATTCAAACGAGGTCAAATGTGAGTCGATTCGAGCGAGGTCGAATGTTTGACTCTTTAAGTGATCAAACGAGGTCGATTGCAAATAAATTCGAACAAGGTCGAATGTTAGTAAATTTGAACGAGGTCGAATGTGAGTCTATTCGAGCAAGGTCGAATATTTGACTCTTTAAGTGATTCGAACGAGGTCAAATGTGAGTCAATTCGAGTGAGGTCGATGTTTGACTCTTAGCGTAATATAGGAACTTGGTGGAGATGAAAAACTCATGTGTTTGCATATTTCGCTTTGTTTATACATTCATTGGAGAAGTTTACATACGTTGAAGTTTGCATGTTTTTTTGAGGTCCCAGTCTATCTAGTCCCTTCATTGGTCGACATGGAAAAGTAGTTGATAGGTCGAACAATGAACTTATACTTAAACTCCGAGACGCTCCCTTCGTCGCCTCGCTAAAAACCTTCCCGAGGAAACCCAACTGGGACAAAACTCGGGTAAGGGAAAAAAGAGTACGACTCGGGGGACGTCTATCCTTAGAAGTTGAAGTATTTGAGGTGGGCGACGTTCAAATTGTTTGGTAGTAATTTTACTTCCATTGTTTCCAGCTGGAATGACCCTTTGCTTGTTGCCGCCGTTATTTTGTATGGGCCATCCCAATTGGTTCCCAATTTTCCTTCTCGTGGGTCTTTGCTTTCTTGTGTTTTGGCTTTGAGTACGTAGTCCCTGATTTTGAGTGGCTTGATTTTGGCTTTTTTGTTGTAGTACCGCTCTGCCTGTTGTTCTTGAGCTATCATTCTTATGTAGGCCATGTCTCTTCGTTCTTCGGCTTCATCGAGGTGTTGCCTTCTGTTCTCGTTGTTGCTTGGCCCGCTTTCATTTGAGTATCTCAGACTAGACTCCCCGACATCAACTGGTACCATTGCATCAGTCCCATAGACTAGTGAGTATGGCGTTTCCCCTGTGCTCGTTTTTGGTGAGGTGCAATATGCCCATAACACTTCTGGTAGCACCTCCGGCCACAATCCCTTGGCGTTTTTGAGTTTCTTTTTCATGATATTCAATATTGTTTTGTTGGAGGATTCCGCCTGACCGTTGCTTGCGGGGTGATATGGCGTGGATGGTATTATTTTGACGTGGCATTTTTTGAAGAACTCGACGGTCTTTTTTCTAGTGAACTGGGGACCGTTAACACAGCTGATTCCTTTGGGGATGTCGAAGCGGCATATGATGTTTCTCCATATGAACGTGATTACTTCTTGTTCGCGTATTTGGGCGAATGCACCTGTTTCTACCCATTTGGAGAAATAGTCAGTCAAAACTAAAAGAAATCGTACATTACCTCATCCCGCCGGGAGGGGTCCGACGATGTCCATTCGCCACTTAATGAAAGGCCATGGCGAAGTGACTGAATGAAGGTGTTCGCCCGCTTGGTGAATCATGGAGATGTATCTTTGGAATTGCTTGCACCTTTTACGAAGTCGGCGACTTCTTTCTTCATTGTGGGCCAATAGTAGCCTGCCCGTATGAGGCATCTGACGAGAGCTCAATTGCTAGTGTGAGCTCTACAGTGGCCCTCGTGTACTTCTTCGAGGACGCGCCGTGTTTGATTTGTCCCTAAGACCTTTGCTTGGGGGCCACCAAATGTTCTTTTGTACAAGTCGTTATTGACGACGTTGTACCTAGCCGCCTGTATTCGAAGCTTCTTTGCTTTTTTTTGTCGGGTGGGAGCACTCCATTCTGCAGGTATGAGATAATACGATTGTGCTAGTCCTAAGTTAGGTTTATAGTGCGTACCTCGATTTGGTCTAGCGACGAATGGAGGAGAGTGACCACGTCCCCCTCCCCGATTATGCTTTTGGTGGCCGTTGCCAATTTAGCGAGGCCATCTGCTTCGATGTTCTGCGCTCGAGGTATTTGATCGAGCTGGCATTCGTTGAACTCGGGTAATAGTTTTCAAATCTCGGCCTGATATTTCTATAACCGTTGCTCATTAATTTGGAAAGTCCATGTGACCTGATTGACGACGAGTTGCGAGTCGCATCGAAGGATGACTCACCGTGCTCCGTATTTGAGTGCCAATTTTAACCCTGCAATCACGACCTCATACTCGCCCTCGTTGTTAGTCATATCAGGGCATCGTATGGATTGGCGAACCACTTTGCCTGTTGGGACCTCGAGCACGACTCCCAATCCAGATCTTGATGCGTTAAATCGTCATCGGTGTACAAGACCCATTGGTCGTGTACTTTGGTAGAACTAATGGCGGTTTCCCTTTTGACGACGGACATTATCTTCGCACTGAAGTCGGCAAGAACTTGCGACTTTATCGTTGTTCGCGGTTGATAGGTTATATCCTGCTCGCTCAGCACTATGGACCATTTGGTCAATCTACCCGACAATTCGGGTTTGTGCAAGATACTCCTTAAAGGAAAAGTCTTGACCACCGAGATAGGGTGGCACTGGAAATAAGGTCTAAGCTTCCGTGAAGCTACGACCAGGGCTAGAGCTAGCTTCCCGAGGTGGGGGGTACCTCATTTCAGCGTCGACCAAAGTTTTGCTGATGTAATAGATTGGAGATTGAGTACATTTATTTTCTCGTACCAGGACTGCACTTACTGCGACATCGGACACGGCCAAGGAGACGTTTTCCGAGTTCTGCCTTGGCGAGCAACTGTGGCGAAGATAGGTAGGCCTTCAGTTCTTTTAAGGCGCTGAGGCATTCGACATTCCATTGGAGTCCATTATCCTTTTTGAGTACGCCAAAAAATTTGTGGCACCTATCGGATGACCTCGAGATGAACTTTGACAAGGCGGCTATTCGGCCGGTCACCTTTTGCACTTGTTTTTTGCTGGTTAGATTTTCTGGGATTCCTTCTATGGCCTTGATTTGGTCGGGATAGACCTCGATGCCTCGTTATGATACCAAGAAGCCAACGAATTTTCCAGATGTTACGCCGAAAGCACACTTCTCGGGGTTTAACTTCATGTCGTACCTTCTGAGTATGTCAAAGGCCTCCCTCAAGTGGTCATATGTTCTTCCTTTCTTTTTGACTTGACCAACATGTTGTCAATATAAACTTCCATGGTCTTGCCAAGTTGATCTTTGAACATTTTGGTCACCAGCCTCTGGTACGTTGCCCCCGTGTTTTTTAACTCGAACGACATCACTCTGTAGCACTACCTCCCCTGATAGGTGATGAAAGTGGTTTTTTCCTAGTCTTCTTCCTCCATGAGGATTTGGTTGTAGCCCGAGTAGGCATCCAAGAAACTTAGCAGTTCGTGCCCGGTTGTGGCATCGATGAGTTGGTCGATGTGGGGTAGCGGGAACGAGTCTTTTGGGCAGGCTTTGTTCAGATATGTGAAGTCTATGCACATCCTCCACTTACCGTTCTTCTTTTTTACCATGACAACTTTGGCGACCCACTGAGGGTACTTCGATTCTCTAATAGAACCTTTCACTAATAATTTCTCGACCTCTTCACGAACTGCGTCGTTTATTGCAGAGTTGAACTTTCGTCTGATTTGCCTTACTAGGGTTAAAATTGGTCGACGTTCTACTTGTGCATTGCTATCTCCTTTGGGATACCTTGCATGTCTGCATGGGAAAAAGCAAATAGGTCCATGTTATTTTTAAGAACTAATGAAATTTACCTGGATCTTAAAGTTTATGGCCGATGAAATCTTTCTTGATGTGGTCGTCGTCATCTAGTTGGACGGGGTCAAGGTCCTCTACGGGTTGACCCCATGGCTTCTATGATTTCAGGGTCACTGATGACGTCTTTCGTTTCCTCGCCATCCGACCCCGACTTCGTTAATTTCTATGCTTCCTTGGCTTTTCCTTTCAACTGTTGGGTGTATGTGCAATCTTCGGCGATGCGGTATCATTCTCGGGCTACGCGTTGCTCTCCTCAGATGCTAAATACTCCCAGGGGTTGGGAAATTTAATGACTTGGTATAAGCTAGAGGGGACGGCTTTCATGGCGTGTATCCATGGTCGGCCTATGATGGTGTTGTATTCCGTATCCTGGTCCATGATGTGGAACATGGTCTCCAAGGTACGCCGCCAGCCAAGACGGGCAGCGTGATTTTTCTAGACGTTCGCTCAACTGCATTGTTAAAACCTGTTAGTGTGATGCAACGTGGCACTATCCTGTCCTCGAGCTTCATTCGGGTGAGAAATCGAGGATGGATAATGCATGCACCGCTCCATCATCGACCATGATACGCCTTACATCAGTATCAAGAACACGTAAAGTAATGACAAGGGCGTCATAGTGAGGAAAGACCAAACCGTGGGTATCCGACTTATTGAAGATGATACTTTTTTCGAGTTTGTCATACCGTTCATGGGTGATTGATCGCTTGATCTTGTGAGTGGTGGTGAACTTCATGCTGTTGATGGATGCGTCGTCACCTCCTCCGATGATCATTTGAATGGTCCGAACCGGGGAAGGTGATTTGGGCGGCCCCTCGATCGCTCATTAACTCTTTTAGGTGCCCTTGGTGAAGCATGTTCATGACCTCCTGTCTAAAGGCGATGCAGTCCTCGGTCTTATGACCCCGTTCCTGGTGAAATTCGCAGAGGGCGTTTGACTTTCTGGTGCTTGGGTTGGATTTCATCTTCTGTGGCCACTTACCTTTGGGCCGAGCTTCTCCAATGCGTAGACTATTTCTAAGGGGGAAACATAAAATTGTGAGCCGATAATAGGGGGGCATATCTCTTTCATTTCGGTGGGTTCCTGTTCGCGGCCTGGATGGACCTTCGTCATGACGTGGAGATGGCATGGGGGTGCCTTTGTCGTAAGGCTGATGTCTTTCTCGATTAGGTCGTGACCCTGCTAAATCTCTTCTGTTGTCGTTTCTTCGGTCTTTCCTAGACTCCATTTGGACCGAGGTCAGGCATTGAGTAGGCCCGTTGAGATCATCCTCGTCGGCTCTTACCTCGGCACAGTAGGCATTGTGTATCTTTTCCCAAATGGTTGGAGGGTATTTCATGAGTCGGCTTAGCAACTTTTTGGTCGCCCCCAACCCGCTTCTGCTCAGCCCATTCTAAGAAACGGCCACCGCCATTTCTTCAGATACGTCCGGAAGGATCATTCTCACACGGTTGAACCGGGTGAGGAAGTCCCTGAGTCCCTCGCTAGGAGATTGGTTGATGGATAATATGTCGTTCACCCTTGCCTCCGCTTTCTTGGCCCCGGCATGGGCGGTGACAAACTTGTTGGCAATTTCATCGAATGTCTCTATGGAGCGCAGGTAATTGCGAGTACCAGGTCAGGGCCCCACCGGTCAGGGTCTCTCCAAACTTCTTCAGCAATATGGATGATACTTGTTCTTTTGCAAGGTCGTTTCCTTTCACTGCAGTGACGTAGTGGGTCACATGATCCTCTAGGTCTGTCGTGCCGTCATATATTTTCAAGTACGGCGGCATTTCAAAAGTTTTTGGTATAGCATGTGGTGCGGCCTCGTCGCTATATGGTTTTTCCACAGCCGGCGTGCCATTCTGGTAGGAGTTTTAGGGCACCCGGTATCTTATCTACCCTTTCTTGATGCTCCCTCATTTGGTCGCGGAGTGCTTTGTTCTCGTTCTCCACCTCCTCCATTTTTTCTAAGAATGGCAGCGAGGGCGTCGTTACCTGCATCATTAACAGGGTGAGTGATACCTGTCGAGGGAGGTTGGGCGTGTTGCTCTTTGGTTGCTGTGCGATGTCGATTCGCATGCCTTCTCTGCTCGCCATCTGAGCGGGTTGGTCGAGTATACTATTTGGTATACTTGTTAGCCATGTTTCTAGTAGCTTTTTTTACTTCCGGTGGTGCTTCTTCCGTGGTGGACGTGGAGGCTCCCCTTCCATGAGAGGCGGAAACCCTGCCATGACGGGGGGGGGGGGGGGTGAATCACTTCGCCTGGGTGAGGCGCTCGGTGGCACGTTCTCCTCGTCTTCTCCGTGAGCTTCGATGGTATTTAGGAGATTAGTAGTAAGGCTTGCCACTGCTTTTAGTCTTTCTTCTCCATTTCCTGCCATGTTAGATTATGCAAGTAGGGGAACGAAAATTTTGTACTTTGCTATCGGTGTATAAAGACTATGATTTGACTAGAAGGCCACAGACGGCGCCAAATTTTGACCAAAAAGTTTAATACTCTTTATGAAACTAATTAAATGATAATTGAGGTGAAAGGTGAATCCTAGTCAAGCATAATAATTCCTAGATCTAGCTTAGAGTTTGGGTGATACCGTTTACCTAATGCTCAAAGTCGTGTATTCAATCATTAAATGCACACTTTAGAGAATAAACGAAGAATGAATCAAGAGCAATAAATATGGGAGATGGCAATAAACGTAAATAGGAAGAACAATTCACCCAAATATCAAATGAGGTGTAAGATTCTTCCTTCTGACAACGAGATGTGGCAGTAAACAAGAATATGAACAATGCTTTCTTGGATCGTGTGAATGAAAGGGGGGAATAATGGATAAAATCAACGATCATGGAAAGGTGAACTTTATATTTTCTTTCAAAGGTCAACTTCTTACAATAGTTTTCTTTTCAATGAATCTCATATGCCCCCTTTTCTTCTTCCTGTCTTTCTATTTATATGGGATATTCTCTAGAAATCCTAAAAAGTACAACAAGGGGAATATCTAGGAGAATATTCCTGTCACTAGTTCCAAGACTACACTAGCCGTTATTCCTACTCTTCGCTACTCGACCTCTTCTTCTACGGCTCGTTCAGCGACTGCTCGTTGTTGGGCTTTGGTCGACCTCGTCCTATCCGCCCAAATCGAAACACAATCTTTTTACCTTATGATCTTCCCACGCCCAACTTCTTCAGCAAGATTTTGACTCATACTTTTTAGGGATATTCTCTAGAAACCCTAAAAAGTACAACAAGGGAAATATCCAGGAGAATATTCCTGTCAGTAGTTCCAAGACTACACTAGCCGTTATTCCTACTCTTCGCTACTCGACCTCGACCTCTACGGCTCGTTCAACGACTGCTCGTTGTTGGGTTTTGGTCGACCTCGTCCTATCCGCCCAAATCGAAACACAGTCTTTTTACCTTATGAACTTCCCACGCCCAACTTCTTCAGCAAGATTTTGGCCCATACAATTATATGCAAAGAGTATAGAGAGATAAATACAAAAAGAACTCCACTCAGATATTACTACTCTACAAAAGGTAATTAAAGCTTAGAATTAGGATAATCATAAGTGGTAGACTATTAATTTACTTTGGGAGGGGGGGGGGGGGTGTTGGAGGGAATACCTTGAAAAGAGATCTCTTGGACTATGGTGTATGGAAGGTAAAAACTTGCCAGCACCGGATGTTTACACCAAACCGATAGATATATGACATGTGTCTTGCATATGGACTTCAATCATTTAACCATGGTAAATTACATGCATTCTCATCTAATTAAATTAATTAACCGCAGTGAGTTAATATAGTTTGGTATAAACACCTGGTGTGGGTAAGTATTTTCCGTGTATGGAAGGTATCAGGTTAGACAAGTTATTCCAAATTCCTTATTCTTGATATTGGGGTTAGTATTTAAATGATTTCCTCATTTGCTAATCATGTTTTCCATCGTCATTCATTTTTCTATGAGAAATATATATTTTTAGTCGATAAAATATGTATTTTATATATATATATATATATATATATATTTAATTTTCGTCAACCGCATTTTATATTTTTGCCCTTTTTCTATTCCCTTTGTGTTTTTTTTTTGTTGGTACATTAGAAAATTTTAAAATTAATATTAAAATCTTTCGTAAGCTTACATTGTTCAAATATGTTAGGAGCAAAAACTCTATATTCATGATCGTATTTTTTTCCATTTTAGCAAATCTTCTTTATGTCTGTGACTTTCATTAGCCAAAGATTCATACGTTTGTTTGTGTTTCTCCTGATAAGTGTAATATTAGCCTTATTAACTTCAAGCGAGTAATTTGCAATCTTCACTAATAGCCCTAAGAGAGTGACATTGTATCTCATTTTCTTGGTAAGCTTGACATCAAATCGGTAGTCCATTTCCACTTCTAATTCTTTATATGTCATTTCTTTAGCTAATTTGAGTCATTGCTTGATCCTGCTTTATATGTCATTTCATGACACTTTTTTCCTTTTATTTTGATTATGTAACCTTACTTTAGATTTATTACAAAGAGCAATCCGATACATTAAGCTTTGCTATGCGGGGTTCGGGGAAGGGTCGGATCACAAGGGTCTATTCTACGCAGTCTTACCCTACATTTCTGCAAGAGGTTGTTTTCACGGCTCGAACTCATGACCTCTTGGTCACATGACAGTAACTTTACCCGTTACGACAAGGTTCCCCTTCATTATTACAATTAACTAATTCAAAATCACTCGATTTTATTCGAGGCCATACTCTACGTTAAAGAAAAAGATGGTGAGTCTCGGAGTATGAGTCAAAACATCTGCATAAACTTAGGGGTTGTTTGGTTGGAAAGATGTTATCCCAGGATTAATTATCTCGGGATTAGTAAATTCACTTTTCCACGGGGATAAAAAAAATACTACAATCCCGGGATAACTAATTCCGGGATTAGTTATAACGCACTTTTCTACCAACCAAAAATGAGATAACCTCTTCTTAAATTTAATCCCGGGATTAATTATTCTTTATCCCTCATACCAGCCGAGCCTTTACAGAGCCACACTATAAATCACACCTTTTTTATAATTAATTTATTGTATTTGAAAATTTTATGGTGAAACATAAATTCTTTTTGCCCCTTAAATGTATAAAATAGACATATAAATTGTTTAATAAAAGTAGTGATGGAGCAAAATAGGTCAATTTCCAATCCCAAAAAAGGTTAGGAGGCTTAGAGCCGAAAGTTAACCAGCCATTATTCTTGACTTTTTGGTGTAATAATTGTCTATCGTATGCCATTTTTGGTCTTTGTAATTTCCAAGTATTAGGAATTTGGAGCGATTTTATTTTGGCGTGTGAGGCATCTTTTTATCTCATATATTTGTAAACTCATATCTTATACATTTGGATCCACAAAATTCTGGAACCTACACAATTGTGAGACAAAAAAGAGGCCTCACACAACTAGTGTCAGTTGTGTGAAACACAAAATAAAAAATTTCTAGGAATTTGGACTTAAAGTTTGCTTTTTTCCACAAAAAGTAGAATAAAACAGCCTCTTCTTGTTTCTATTTGTTCAGAAAAATCCTTCTTTCCTTTGATCCATTCTCCTCGTTTACTCATAGCTTTTTATTTACCTATTCGAGCAAATAAAATGTATAAATATTTCACAGCTAAGTAATGATTTAAATTCATTCAAACGAAGTCTCGGAATATATGTTATTATTTGTTAAATATAGCAGTCTTTCAACATTGTTTAATAATATTTGTTAGAGGCAATGACTTTTTTTTTTTTATTTTTAGTTTAGACAGTATAAAGAGAAAGGAATTAAGCTGAGCAACATAATTCTAAGAAATCTGGGTTGTTGCTTTTATAAAAAAAAATCCATCCATCTTATTCGTGTTTAAAAAATAATCACATTTTTATATTTCAAAATTATTCAATTATATCATTCCTATTTTATCTTTACTGACATAAAATTTTGGGACCAATTGAAATAGAAGTTCACTTTTTATTAATAGTAAATATGAAAACATATGTTAAAACTGTTACCACCATTCATTTAATTGTGGGAGTAAAGAGCAATTTTTAATGTTCGTATATATTTAGGTTATTTTATCAAAGTACATTTTTCTATCTTAAATTTAATGCAAGTCAAACATACTAGGTAAATACGACGAAATGAGCTATTTCAGAGCCAACATTTTGAATTAAAAAAGTAACATCCAAGGGTAAAATAGCATAGATGCTCATATGTTCATATTTTAGTGAACAAAATTATCTTATGGTGTAAGATACCAAATATCCGTAAAATTAATTCAAATTAAAGGGTAACCTGGTGCATAAAGTATCCCGCATTCATGCAGGATTGGGGGAAGGGTTGCACTGATATGATGTAGACAACCTACTATAATACAAACATTAGTAGTTGCTTTCACGACTCGAATCCGTAACCTATAAGTCACACAACGACAACTTTATCGTTACTCTAAGTTTCTCCTTCATACTTTGTACGTACAAAGGACAACCCGGTGCACTAAGCTCCCGCTATGCGTGGGGTCAGGGGAAGGACCGGACCACAAAGGTCTATTTTACGCAACCTTACCTTGTATTTCTGCAAGAGGCTATTTTCGCGATTCAAATTGGTAACCTCCTGGTCACACGACAACAACTTCACTGATTACCCCAAGACTCTCTTTATACGTGCAAATTGATATATTCAAAATAAAATAGCATAGGTAAGCATAGAGCATAGGACATTCAACGGTAGGAGTACAAATGTATAATGATGACAAGGAGCAAGCAGAGCAGTATAGTACTTTGTGTTGGTTACATCTCATTAAAATCCCCCACCAACTACAAACTGAAATTTGCAGTAAAATTAGGATCAATTAACATCAATGTCTCTTCAACTTTTATTACCCTTTACCTACCTCATTACCTCCCCTAACTACACTCTTCTAACCTTCTGATCTTAGCTGATGCCCCTGAAACCAAAATCATCACTAACTTATTTGAGACTGAAACGTAATCATTATTATTATTGTAAAATAAGTAGGAGCTTTTAAAATAGAGTGCTGCTATTCGGCCAAACTCAGCGTGGCCCAAAAATGATCACACCCGTGAAATGTCAGTAATGCCCTTGTTTTTCCGTTTGGTTTAATGGTCCTTTTTTTCCTCCAAAATTAGTTAATAACTTTTGATTATTCCAAAACATTGATCCCATAAATCATCATTCTCTCAGCATGGGAAGATAAAAAGCCTTCGTATATACGCATGGCAGCCTTCGTATATACGCTCAATTACGTTTTAAAAAAAAATATAATTACGTATTTTTGTTAAATACAATTACGTATTTTTTTTTAATTAAATGCAATTTATACGGATGGGAAGATCAAAGGTCTATTATGTATATATCATACCATATACTTATGTTAAGATAGCTTTCATTAAACACATAATTCACCACACTTCCCTTAACCTAAACATGAATACTAACCGAGAAACTAGTTTGGACCCATTAAACCCGAATAACAGTCTAGAAACTAGGTCGGATCAACTAAGGAATGCATTACACATATCATTAGGGTTGAATTCGGACGACAGTTTGATGAATGAAGATGAATCGATCGACATTGATTCAGACGGCAACTTCAATGATGGAGAAAATCCTGTTGACGATGCTGCTGCTGCTGCTGCTGATGATGATGATGATAATGATGATGATGATGATTACGACGGCCATTATTTAGAGGAAGAGGGAGAAGTTGGAGAGGACAGGAAAATGCCTAATGAGTTCAATGAAGAAGATCTTATAATTGGTCCAATTACTGGGATGCGATTCAGTAGTAAGGATGTTCTGTTTGATTTTTACAAAGAACATGCAAGATTATCGGGTTTTTGCATTGTCAAAAGAACGTCCAACAAAAAAGGTGGTGATACTGTTAGGTATGTGCAATATGGTTGTGATAGGTCTAGGAAACCAAGGAATAAGCATGTTACCAAGAGGAAGAACTGCCGTGCTAGAATAAATGGAATTTTGGAGGAGAATGGTTCATGGCGTGTTTCAAAGGTGGTAAAAAAACATAATCATCAATTGGAACCAGCACTATCGCGATTGATGGCTGGACACAGATCGCTTAGCAAGTCTTTTAAGACAACTCTTGCAGCCAAAGATATTGCTGGCTTAAGACCCTCAAAAAATATAAGAGTTGCTGAAGTACTTGCTGGTGGCCCCGAAAATCTGGGTTGTACACCAAAGGACTGTAGAAATTATATCTTGAAGAGTAGAAAGCTTCAGTTGCAAGAAGGGGATGCACAATCATTACTCAAGTTCTTCAGTGACATGCAGCAAAAAGATAGGGAATTTTACTACTCCGTAGATGTGGATAGTTTTGGTCGACTTCGTAATGTCGTATGGGTTCATTCACACTCTAAGGTTGCATATGAGGAGTTCCATGATGTAATATGCCTTGATACCACATACCTTGTGAATCGATACAATATGCCATTTGCTTCATTTGTTGGTGTCAATCAGCATAGGCAGTCCATACTTTTGGGATGTGCTCTTATGTCTAGTGAGGATATAACAAGTTACAAAATGGTGCTATCTACATGGCTTGGGGCTCTAAACAATGTTCATCCATTAGCTATCATGACTGACCAATGTGATAGTATAAAGGCTGCCATCAGTGCTATGATGCCAAATACAATACATAGATATTGTATATGGCACATATTCGCAAAGTTGCCTACGAAGTTAAGCGGAGTTCTTGATGGTAAGATTGCAAAGGTAGAATTTAAGGCTTTAGTCCTTGATAGCATTAACGTTGCTGAGTTTGAGAGACGATGGACTGATTTTATTGAAAAATATAACTTAGAGGAAAGGGATTGGTTTTATAAGCTTTATTTGGAGAAGGAGAAATGGGTTCCGGTATACCTAAATGACCATTTTTGGGCTGGGATGTTGTCCACACAAAGAAGTGAAGGAATGCATGCTTTCTTTGACGGATTCATCAACCGGCAAAGCACTTTGAAGCTATTTGTTCAGCAATATGAGTTAGCCATAAGAGCTAAGTTCGAGAAAGAATTGGAAGCTGAATATAGGTCAAGGTGCTTTGAACCAAAATGTTTATCTGAATTTGCATGGGAGGAAAAATTTCAAACATGTTATACTCGTGAAATGTTTGAATTTTTTCAAGTACAGTTAAGGAAACTGTACCACTGTGAAATCAGCTCCCCTGAAGACCATCAAGCAACAGCAGGGGTGGAGAATTACATTATCTCAGATTATTCGTTCAGGAGTTCTAACACTAGAGATCCATTTGTATTCGCGGTTGAATATACACCTATTAGAGAATATCTAAGTTGCAGCTGCAAGTGGTTTGAAACAAGAGGTATTCTATGCTGCCATATACTTAAGGTGTTGTCTCATAAGAGGATTAATAACGTTAATGAGAGGTATATATTGAGAAGGTGGAGAAAAGATGTTGTTCGTCCGCACTTGAAACGTTTCTTTGTTGGAGGTTACCCACGTATGACTTCTGAATACATGATGTACAGGGAACTATTAAAGCATTTTGAACGGGTTTGTGATATAGCATTGGACACTGAAGTGATGAGGCGATATATTAAGTATCATTTGAACAGATTGGAGCATGACCTTTTGAATTGGGATGATGATCAAATGATAATTCCAGATTGGGAATTTGAAGATACACATGATGGTGTGGGTGGGGGTGTGGGTGAGGGTGGGGGTGAAGGTGAGGGTGAGGGTGAAGGAAGAAATATAAGAGATCCTAGATATGTAGCTTCTCGTGGACGTCCAAGGTTGAATAAATATAGATGGCGAATTGATTCATACTTTAGAAGTTCACAAACGGCTGGTGGAAGTGGAGTTAGAGGTAATAGGAGGGGTAGAGGTGGTGGTAGAGATGGTGGTAGAGGTGTTGGCAGAGGTGTTGGCAGAGGTGGTGGTAGAAGTGGTGGTAGAGGCCGTGGTAGAGGCCGTGGTAGAGGTGGTGGTAGAGGTGGTGGAAATACTGGGCTAGCGGAAGGAATTGAGGTAAAGTATAACAAATTATTATTATATTTTTTTCCGAAAAATACATTGCTTATTAGTGTTATTTACTCTATACAGCAAGATGATGCAACAGTACAAGCACACAGTAGCTTGCCTAATCTTAACGATGAAGCAGACTGGGAGATAGAAGACTTGACCATTTAGTTTGAGATGATTTAAGTTTGAATCTTATCTAATTTGATTTGATATAGATTTTTTTGAATTTTTTGACGTTGTTTTGTAATAGTTTAAACGTGTGAGATAATAATTATCATTGTTAAATATTTCTTCATTTTATTCTTACTTCATTTTATCGGACTACGCTAAGAAAATGTGATTAGAAGTGAAAGACTTCATAACATTATAATCAGTTCAAACTAAGAACTAAAATACTCACATTTAGTTACTATGAAGCATTTATTATTCCCAACCGTTTTAGTAGTGTGTAGGTTGAATTTTAAGTGCATGAATCAGTCATAATCACTTCAAAAGTTGGAGGAATCTCTTCTTCAATATCACTGGAAGTAGAAGAGTAAGATATGTCGTCACTGCTAGTAGAAGAGTAAACTAGGGTTTGTGAGTGTTTTAGGTCTTTAGTGTTTGAGTATGTGACCATATTTATAGGGGCCAAGCCAGTATCAAACATCCTGATTTTCTGTCAGTGAAAAAATAACCTATTTTTGGCCACACCATCTGGTTTTGTTTGAATTGTCGTAATTATGATGTTAGTTGATTTGCATTTATTTCAGGGGAAATTTGGTGTTAGTTGACTTGCATTTATTATTTCGGTAACCAACCCTTTTTTGAACTAAAAACTATTCACATTCCAACTATATAGTTAGGGTTTGTAGTTAGGGCAATGAAATGATACCAAGTGATATACCAATTTGATAACTGGAAAATCAAAAGAGTCCGAAATCAAAATACACATACATAATAACCAAACTGGAAAATAAAAGTACATATTACATAAAAAAAAGCTAACAAAAGTTAAAAACAACACAAACTGGGAAGACAAAACATAACTAGTTAATTTCAACGGGATCTTGGAGAGTTCCTCGGCCTGTCACGTGCAATTGGAAGATAACACAGAATTCTGTAATTTCGACCAACTCAAAGTTAATTAACCAACCCCGCTTGATGTTATTATTCATCACAAAATATTTCCAACCGTCTTTGAACCATCTCCGCTTACCCATGTTAATTTCCATAAACCAAGGCTCGCCATCATAGTGAAGAACCGCTGTGCTATGTGATTCAGGAAGGTGTTCGTAAAAATATTTTGGAATATGCTGCAAACAAAAAGAAAAAAAATTGAGAGATTTGTTTGTTTCAAACTGGATTTGAGAGAAAAAAAGAACCATCTCCGCTTACAACCAGATCTGTTTGTTTCAAACTGGATTTGGTTAAAACTCAATTTTTTTATGTATACTTGGTTGGTTGAGAGATTAATAAAAAAAAATTAAAAAAACAGTTTGTTTGATATTTTATTACAACCAGATCTGTTTGTTTCAAACTGGATTTGGTTGAAACTCAATTTTTTTTGGTTGAAACCAGATGTGCCCCTCCTCAAGACCCAGATGTGCCCCTCTTCAAAAACCAAGTCGAAAATCACAAGCATTTAAAAAAAATAGAATTTTAAATGAAAAAAGAGCTCATTTACCATATAATCTTGCATTATGTATGAATCCTTCATTAGAACTTCAAAAGATGGATTCATATCTTCGTCGGATGGGGATTGTTTGGTTCAAGGGTTTTGGTAAGAGTTAGGGTTTAAAAGTTGTGTGTGATTGGGTATGGACTATTATATATAGTGGTTGGGTATGGACTATTATATATAGTGGTTGGGTACGGACTATTAAATATTTCTAGAATTAGATATTGAATTAAAGAATATAATATGTACTTATTTTTGTGTACATAAATATTGAATTAAAGAATACAAGAATGAGTGCTTGTTATTAAGGTTAAAAGATCGTTCAATTTTACATAAGAATTTGATCTATTGATTTTGCATGAATTTGAAAAGAATATCCTTTAACTATATCTTTTAAAAACTATTATCATTTGTGTGACCTAATGTTAAATATAAAATTATGGATATTTTGTTACTCCATATACTTTTATCACATTTTTGAACTTTGTTTGAGAATAAAAATGACAAATTCATTAATGATCTCAATATGGTCTACTGCAAAAGTAGGAAATTAAACTTGATCACTATCTTAGTTACAGTATATCACGACCCAATTTAGGATCGTGGCCGGCGCTTGGGAGCAAGTGCTCCTAAGTAAGCCTCATCGGAAATTTTACAGAAAATCGAGCAGAGTTTCCCCTGTTTTTGGACCATTCCAAAATTTTTCCTGTCTCAATCAGCAACCAAACATCCTAATATTATTCCAAACAATGGACAACTTATCAATTTTAACAAAACAGAAGTCTCCACCATTGCTAATCAACCAACTAGCAACCAGAAATACTAATTATCTCCTTTAATACTACAGAACGATACTCAACATAAGACTAATAGCAAAATAATACTCATGACACTAAAAGAATGACTATGGAGCGACTCTAAGAATTCAAAGAAAGACCATAACAATTGATGAAAATCTCTGCCCACGCGAACAAGTGCGAGGCTCACCAAGAATTTTCAACCTGTGCGCTCTAATTAACGAAATCCTCGCCTGCGTCAACTGCTGTCTCTGTAAAAAAAAATTAGCGGGGAATGAGTCGCTAGCTCAGTGAGTAATAACACTTAACCACAATCTTATTTGGGGACAAGTCAGAAACATGCTAGTATCTCAAAGAGAAAATACATAAAAATGCCCTTTCAGAAACAATAAATAATTTTCAGCCTCATCATGCTTTTCTTGTAGTATAAAACAATTAATAATTCAGGAATAAGCTCGGCAACCACTATATAATATCCATATTCAAATTTGGGAGGTTTCAATGAACGGATCATGTAATCGGTATAACTGTGGACTTCTTCGCAAGAAGTCATATATATAATGGTAGTCCCTACTCGAGGGAAATCGGTAACGGTATGCTAGTTCTACCTTCCCACTGGCGAGGGCTATAACGGTCATCGGTAATTACAAGGTGCACCAGGTCTAACGAACCCGCCGTTAGCTACGAGATCCTTCAAAGTCTACTCCATTTATACTTGTCTCTGTAATCCGTATATATACTCGTAGAAACTATTTTAAAATAATATAGGGCATTTCGATTCTTATCAAATCATATAATTTCCTTTCGATAACAGTAAATTCAAGTAACGGTAAAACAGGTCTAGTGACAACCAAAATATTTAAAACCACGGTATTCATCTCAAATAACTATTTCGATATCATATCGGGTAAAAGACTTGTCCCACATGCAACTTAAATAATCGGTAACATATTCATATAAAAAAAATCATGTGTAAATCATGCAAGTTATGAAAACACAAATTGCGGTAAGATTACTACTCACAGTACTCGTGCCGAAATACCAAATGCTTCACCTCGAGCAATTCGTACAAATGCCTCCAATCAATCTATAATTACATAATATCAATCTCATGTTAATTTCCTTATTTAGGCTAATTCATAGCCAATTTAGAATACCCGACCCTCGAGGTTTCATATTTGACTCTTAATTCGCCGAATTATATTTACCCACCTATGAGTAATTCAACTAGTCCATAATCTATCTATTTCAACTTGTATAATTTATTAATCCAATTTCATAAAGTTCTATTGATTCTTTAGGACGAAAATTCTCAATCATCATGTAATAATTAGCTAATCACTAGAATTAAAATTGAAGACAATAAACTTTGAAACAGTGTATAGCAGACCCAAAACACATCGTGTACTCTTTTCTTTACATTGTGCACATAACCTATATTTAATCCAACTCTTTAAGATGCATAATAATTACCATCATTAGACAATTATTACTCCACACACTTTCTGCCCCAATTATTAGGTAATCATCTTTCCCTAAATTTAAAGAATAAATCCCGTAGAAGAGTAGTAATTTCTTTCTAGCAGCATATTTGTTTTTTCTATATCCAATTCCCAGAAGTCATTGCTATATTATTTCCTTGTCTCCAGATAATTGGTAAGATAATTACAAAATAAATTATGTGTAAGGTTAGTGTCATGTATAGGGATGAATACCTGAATTCTAGTTTCCTCCCTCACTTTTCTTCTCCAACTATGGTCGCCGCTCACCCGATTCCTCTTCTCTTCGTTCTATTTTTTTTCTTTCTTTCTTAGCGTTTTGTAGCTTCTATTGTTTAGCAGCAGCTTTGCTGCCTTTTGCCCTTTTCGTTTCTCTTTCCTCCAGATGGGCTTTAGCCCATTCTCTTGTTATTTCCTTTTTTTTGTAACTTAGTTAAAGACTTATATGCCTTTATTAGTATATAGGGTATTACATTCTCCTCACCTTATGAAATTCGGTTCCCGAATTTAACTTAAGTACATACCTGTAGACTGAAATAAATGGGGATACTTGACTCGCATAACATCTTCCACTTCCCACGTAGCTTCTTCAACTGTATGATTTCTCCATAAGACTTTCACGAATAATATTTCTTTTGATCGTAGTTTTCTTACTTGTCTATCAACAATAGCGATCGGCTCCTCCTCGTAAGACAACTTCTCATCAAGCGGTATAGTCGGTGCTTCAATCACCTAAGATGAGTCTGATATAAATTTTCTTAGCATTGAGACGTGAAACACTGGATGAATAAAGAACAACTCAGGAGGAAGTGCCAAACGATAAGCCACCGCTCCCACTCGGTCTAATATCTCATACGGTCCTATAAACCTGGGGCTCAACTTGCCTCTTTTCCCAAACCGCATCACACCTTTCATAGGGGAGACTCGTAGGAACACTTTGTCCCCAATTGTGAACACTAAATCTCTTCTTCTCTTATCAGCATAGGACTTTTGTCTACTTTGAGCTGTAAGCAATCTTTGTCTGATCAACTAGACCTTGTCCATAGCTTCTTGTACTAGGTCGGGTCCCAATAAATTAGTCTCACCAGCTTCAAACCATCCGATAGGAGAA
>NW_017673279.1:134512-137151 GCF_001879085.1 Nicotiana attenuata
GAGAATGACATCTTCTACCATACAATGCTTCGTACGGTGCCATTTGAATACTGGTCTGGAAGCTATTGTGTAAGCAAATTCAGCTAACGGTAGATAAGTGTCCCAACTACCTCCAAACTCAATAATGCAAGCTCTCAACATATCCTCCAAGATCTGAAATAGTACGTTTCAGATGCCCGTCTGTCATGTGGATGAAATGCCAGACTAAATCTCTCGTGTAACCAATGTTCTGAAAAGATTTCCAAAAGCGTGAGGTAAATGTGATCCTCTATCAGGATGA
Organism: Nicotiana attenuata; assembly: GCF_001879085.1. NCBI lineage: Eukaryota > Viridiplantae > Streptophyta > Magnoliopsida > Solanales > Solanaceae > Nicotiana > Nicotiana attenuata. Next base: position 134,793 of record NW_017673279.1, read on the forward strand.
TGGATACTGGAACTCCGTTGAAGTCGTACAATTTCGTTCATTAAATATCTGTGCATACCTGATCACCATTATGTAGTCTTTACCGCAAAAGTGTGCTGATTTCGTTCAGTCGATCTTATAATCACCATACTGAGTCATAACCTCGAAGTTTTTGTGGTAGCCTGGTGACAACAATCCATAGTAATTTCTTTCCCATTTCACTCTGGCTATCTCAATTTTGTTGTAGTAGTCCTGCGCGGTCGCTGATGTCAGCTTGACTTGCTGACAAGTCAAATCAACTAAAACAAGAATTAAGCAACATCTTTCTTCATACCTTAACCGCCACCAATAAAGATGTTTCAGGTCATGGTACATTTTTTGTGGGATCCAGGATGTATAGTGTCATTTGTGTTGTACATTTTTGCTGGGATCCAGGAATGTATAGTGTATGTTAGTTTTGCCTTCTTTAAGAATAGCATGGTCTCAACCCATCTATGTCTGCTACACATAGACTGTCACCCATTCGAAGAACACCATCATTTTCAACAATCATATCCTTGCTTTTTACAGCAATGGCCTCTCTCTGTATTTGCAATTAAATCGTTCATCCTCATTATTGGGTGGCCTTATGCGCTCAATAATGAAGACTTAAGCACAAGCACAATGCCTTGAAATTTCCACACTTAAATTCTGATACCTGTATCTTCTAGTCTCTAAATATCTTTTGCAAAGGTCCTTTGCAGGGGCTATATGTTGCCAAATAACCCCCATAGATTTTCTACTCGATGCATCAGCACCACATTGCTTTTCCAGGATGATACAAAAATAGAACAATATAGTCTTGAGTAATTCCATCCAACGACGCTCATGCGAAGATTGAGAATCTTCTGCTGAAAAGATATATTAGACTTTTATGGTCAGTATTAAAATCTACAAATTTCGCCGTTATAGATAATGTTCCATATTTATTAGAAAATACCACTGCAGCCATCCCCAAATCATGTGTAGGTTAGTTGCTCGTGCTTTTCAATTGTTCGAAGCATAGGCAATACACGACATCTTTGATATGAGACACACATCCTAATCCACTCGAGGCGTCACAGAATTCTGATAAATCCTCCAGAACCTTGATTGGTTAGGCTAATATTGGTTGCAGTTGTCAACATGTTTGAGGTAGTTTTTGAAAGCTCTGCCTAACATTCCTGCCGTCCACTGAAACATTTACATTTTTCTGTGTTAGCTGGTCAGCGGCGCTTGCTATTTCTGGGAGAAATTCCTGCACCAAAAACGCCTGTAATAGCCTGGCCTAAGCCTAAAAAGCTTGCGATCTCGTAGGAGAAGTAGGTCTGGTCCATATTCTGCACAGCTTCAGTCTTCTCTTAGGATCTACAATAATTCCATTCCTTGGATAACAACATGCCCCAGAAATGCTACCGGTCTAGCCAGAATTACACCTTCGAGAACTTAGCATAAAGATGATTGCTCTCGTAATGTCTGCGAACAACAGTCCTGAGATGAATCTCGGTGTGTCTCCTTGGCTACGAGAATATTAATGCAAAAACTCTCGCCTGACCTCTACTAGCATTGCCTTGTCCTTGATTCACAGTAGCACGGTCTCCAGCACCTCGACCTCTATTTCCTGTACCTGTAGCACCTGAAGTATTACGAGTAGTCTGAGTCGGTGCAGCTGACTGAATAGAGCCTGGTTGAAATTTCTCGGAGGCTGAGGGCAATCCCTCAAGTGATGTCCCAACTGGCCACACCGAAAGCACTCTCCAGTTAAAACACAACATTGGCCCAAATGTGATCTACCACAGGTCTGGCAGGCTGGAGTAGTGGCATATATATGCCCAGAATTACGATGTCCAGAAGATGATGGTCCCCTATTACCTTGTCTGTAATGTGGTCTGTATGTGGACTGTGAAGACATGTATGTCCCTGTCTGAGAACCCTGTTGTTGTTGTTGTTGTTGTTGTCCCTGGTTTCCTGCTCTTCTATTTTCACTAAAACCGCCATTGAAAGCCCCTCCGGTCTTGGCCTTCTTACGTAACTCACTAGCTGCACGCTCTTCACGTCCCTTGTTTTCAATCTTTCTATCAAGGTCGACTACATCAGAGTAGGATAAAGTCTTCATCTGTGGGGCTACTGCAGTGTATAGACGACCAACCAATCCATCAACAAACCTCTAAATTCGAGCTTCTTCGGTAGGCACTAAGTGAGGAGCATATATAGCCAGCTTACAAAACTTAGTGTTATATGTTGACACATCCATATCTGAAGTCTGAACCAATCTCTCAAAGTCTCTAGCATGTTGTTGCATCAGACTGTCTGGAAGAAAATGATTCTTGAACAACTTAGTGAACTCGTCCCATGTCAGTGG
>NW_017673279.1:141301-142356 GCF_001879085.1 Nicotiana attenuata
AATGTGTACTCGATTGTAACATTGTATAGCTTAAGGCAAAGTAACCTATCAAATCCTGTGTAGGCTGTCGGATGGTTTATTGAACAATCTTCAAGAGATAGGTGCCTCAAAAGCACACATTTGAAAAATAAAGCAGGCAATTTGTATGGTGTCGTCCTATACGGAAATTTAATATTGAGATTTCAATACCATTTTCAATGAGAAACCCTAACAACTGTATAAAATAAGAAAATTGCTCCGAATACGGAATTAAGAGGGTAAAGTGTTTAACAGGTCCTCGATGATGGTTCAAAATATGGCGGATTATAGTTTCAAAGTAAGCAGGTTGGTGCATTTTCCAAAGGGTTCGATCATGAGTTAGTTGTGGAATTCTACACCAAGTATATCTCCATTTCCTTGATAAGATGCTTGTTCTAACAGCATCTTGTAAAGGCATCCGTATAAGAATATGATCAATAACATCATCAGGAAGGTTGCCTAGTATATCCAAAGGTAAAGTTCTAATGCAATTTTTTCTTCCGACTGGAGCCATCATATTAGGCTTATGATTATAGGCAAAACGATGAAGAGTAGGATAAACGAAAGTTAAGATTACGATTATGGAAAAAGAAGAAGAGGAAGAAGCAAGAAACCTGTTGAAATTTTGAAGATGGAGCGCCAAAAGACCATGGGCGGATCAACTCCAAAAGCGAAATTTTGGGGGTATCGATTAAACAATCCCAAGGTAGATATGTATACAACCCTCATTTAGAATTTCAATGTATATAAATGAACGTCTAAAACGCATCAAAGTTATAATCGGTTCGTTGGTTAAGTAAGCGTATGAATGAGTAAGCGTATTAAGGGCATACGTATCGGCCTATAGCAACCATATAAGTCATTACACTAATATGGTTGTAGTAAGGTAATTATATCGTTGTGGTTCGTAGTAATGTCGACCGTTTATATATAGCGGTTATATAAGGTCATACGTAGTCGGCCTATAGCAACCATATAAGTTCTTACACTAATATGGTTGTAGTAAGGTAATTATATCGTTGTGGTTCGTAGTAATG
>NW_017673280.1:0-74465 GCF_001879085.1 Nicotiana attenuata
CCAAAAGGCATTACTTTATAACAGTAAGTCCCCCTGTCTGTTATAAATGAAGTTTTTTCTTCATCTATAGGATCCATTTTGATCTGACTATACCCTGAATACGCATCTAAAAAGCTTAATAACTCATGTCCTGCAGTAGCATCAATTAGTTGATCTATATGTGGTAATGGAAAAGAATCTTTAGGACAAGCTTTGTTAAGGTCTGTGTAATCTACACAAACTCGCCATTTACCATTCTTTTTCGGTACTACAACAGTATTAACTAACCAATTAGGATACTTTACCTCGTGGATAGACCCAATTTTTAATAATTTTTGGACCTCATCTTGAATCACCTTATTTTTGAAAGTTCCTTGCTTTCTCTTCTTTTGTTTGACAGGTGGATATGATGGGTCTTCATTTAACTTGTGAGTCATTACTTCTGGTGGTATTCCTGTCATATCAGAATGGGACCAAGCAAAACAATCCACGTTAGTTTTCAAAAATTCAATCAACTTACCTTTCATGTCAAGGCTTAGGTTGGCCCCTACGTAGACTTTCCTTTCAGGCCATTGTGTAAATAACTCTACACCCTCCAGCTCTTCAATCGTTTCTTTGATATTTTCATTTTCCTCTGGTTCTTGAATGGAATCGGGTCTTGAGTCCATATCTGTTCGCCCTTGTTCAGTTGAGGCTTGTGTTGTGGTTTCCTCAACTGGATTCTGTAACTGCTATTTTCCTTCGTTTCTCATACTTGAATCAGCTACAGAGTTGATGCTCCTGGACGTCTGTTGATCCCCACGGATTTGATATATTCCCCATGGTGATGGAAATTTTATAACTTGATGCAAGGTAGACGGTATGGCATCCATCTCGTGGATCCATGGTCTCCCGAGAATCATATTGTAAGCCATTTCCAACTCCACCACCTGAAATTTTGTATCCTTGACAACCCCTTCTGCGAATGTGTAAGCGTTACCTCCCCTTTTGTCACAACGCTTGGAATTGTCGAATCCAGACAAAGTATGCGCCTTTGGTACTAATTTATCTTCAGCTTGCATCTCGTGTAGTACTCTTAGCAGGATAATGTTCACGGAACTACCTGGATCAATCAAAACTCGTTTCACATTAGTATCATGTACAAGTAGAGATATTACCAGTGCATCGTTATGTGGAGTTAACACGCCATCCGCATCTGTATCATCAAATGTAATACTTTCTTCCTCCAAAACATGTCGAACCCGCTTCCCGTGGGTAATTGTGACTTTTGAAACTTTATTGGCTGCTGTGTACGTCACACCATTAATTTCTTCACCTCCGCTTATAACATTAACGGTCCTTTTGGGAGAAGGCAGTTTAGGGGGCTCCTGCCTATTCTTCATGTATGCTTGCTTACCTTTCTCACTGAATAATTCTGTGAGATACCCTTGCTTCAATAGATGATCAACTTCACCTTGTAGCAACCTACAATCTGCCGTTTTATGACCATGATCGTTGTGAAATTCGCACCAGTGATTAGGATTGCGCCTGTTTGGATTTGATCTCATTTCTTTTGGCCACCGCACCTTATCACCCATGCTTCGTAAAATAGCTACGAGCTTGGATGTGCTTACATTAAAATTATAACCGCCAAATCTTGCCTTCAAGTTTCTATCATCATCCCGCGACTCTCGCATGTTACGATCATTCCCAAACCTTGATGACGAGCCCGACTCTCTATTCCTCGATCTATGATCGTACCTTGAATTGTCATGTTTTGATCATGAATCTTTTCCCGCTGGGCCCATATATGGTTCATATCTGTTTTTACCGGACCTTTTTTCAGTTTCCGCCCGTCTCGAACTCACTTTTTCCTCTTTTTGAGACCGTGAGATAATATCTTCTTCTATCTTTAGCTTCGTGCTATACCTGTTGTAAACATCAGTCCATGTTGTCGCTGGGAATTCATGAAGACTTTCCTTGAGTCGCCTCGTGGCTTCTGAGCTTTTTTCATTCAAATTACTAGCGAAGGCTATAGCTGCCCAATTGTCTGGTACACGTGGTAATGTCATTCTTTCACGCTGGAACCTATCCACGAACTCTCTAAGCAACTCTGAGTCCCCTTGTTTGATTTTGAAAATATCTTCCATTCTTTTTTCGACTTTTTGAGCTCCCGAATGTGCTTTGATAAATGAATCTGCAAGCTTAGCAAAGTCGGGTAAAAGAGAATACCATGTTAATGCTCCCTTAGTGAGTGTTTCACTGAATTTTTGACCAATACTGATTCAATTTCTTGTTTGGTCAAGTCGTTGCCTTTTACGCCAGTTGTGAATGCAGTCACGTGGTCTCGTGGATCAGTTGTTCCATCGTATTTTGGAATATCAGGCATTTTGAATTTCTTTGGAATTGGGAGGGGAGCAGCACTTGGCTTCCAAGGTTGTTGTGAATATTTGTCCATATCTATCCCTTTGATTACAGGCGGTACTCCAGGTATTTGCTCTATGCGGTCACTTTGCTCCTTGAGCTGTTTCTGCAATGTTAATACTAAATTTTGTAAATCAGAATTGACTAAGTTACCTGGTTCTCCATCTCGTGACTCGCTGGGGATTCCACCACTGCCCGAATTAGCAAGCCCGGAACGAGGGTTTTCCAAAGTGTTGTTATTTGGAATTGGTGTTGGTGGTGCAACAGGTAACTGGCTGGCAAAGGCCTCAAGAGCTTTATTGACCTGTTGAGCGATTAGCTTTTGCAAAGCTTCATTGATAGCTTCATCGTTTTCAAATTGAGCATTTACATTTGAGTGAGATCCATCAGGAGTGCCTTCTCGAGACCGCCGAGGCGAGCTTTGTGGAGAAGGGATCGGGGTGCGATCATCTTGTGGATCCCCATGGAGTTGATGGTTTCCTTGGTTTCCTTGGGTGTTGTCGTTAACATTTGACATGGTTGTTGATGTAACAAAAAAAGGTTAGGTTAAGAAAGAATAGATTATCAGGTTCCCGGTAACGGGACCAATTTGTTTAACCAAAAAATGGAATTTCGCTCAAAGCTTTATTTTAGAAGAACTCGGGTTACTGATAATCAAAGAAATGAATAATGAAAATTGATTTTGCTAATAATAATAAGATGAACAGAAGAAAGCAAAATAAATCAGTGTATTCCAATAGTTTTTCGTGTCCTTACAAATGACCAGTCTTCTCCTTCTTATAGCTATCTCTAATATGTACGTTTCGCCTTTGTCATAATAAGGTCATTATAGACAATTAAATGCATTAAATGCTACGTTACATAATCATTGTAATTTAATATAGATTCTCTAACGTTTCCGGTATTTAATGCTTATTAAATACCGTATATGTACTCTCTTGTGCTGTCAGATTCATTCTCCTTAATTTTTGGATTTAAATAGGTACGAGCGTCGAGCCTTTTGAATATCTGCCCGTGCCTCTGCTTGTGCTTCTGCTCGTATCCATTGCAACTCGTACCTCTTTGCTAATCATCATTTTTTTTTACCAACCTACGTGTCATGACATGTCATCTCTCAATCACTTCAATATATATAAACTCAATTTTTCCCAATACAGTAATAGACATCATATAATTTGATATTAACTAAATTAAAATGACTTAATTAAGACCTGTTACATTTTTCATGAAAACATGCAATGCAAATTAGTACTGTACGTGTTTATAAAATAAATCATAACTTACCATAATATAACAGGTATTTCAGGTCCTATAATGTTTTGTTTAAAGAAAGTTATTAATAACAAGAAGGGAACATTTAACTCACCGTCTCTATATTGTATTTGCGACACGAACATCTAAGACTTTGTCCTCCAACTTCTTGTTGAATGTCTTTGGCGGAATCCACAACAGAACATCTACAGATGTCTAGCTCAATTAGTTGTAGTGTCCTTATATCTGCAAAGTCTTGAGGGATTGAGACCATGAAATAATTTCTCAAGACTAAGCATTCAAGACATGGAAAATGATCACTGTTGGTTTTCCACAGTGCTAGACCGGTCTGGTTCAGGGGATAAGGTTAAGGATAGCGTTGCCATGAAAGAAGTTATGGCAGCATAAGCCATCTTTATCTGCTTCCCGTTAGTCCTATGTATTGTAATGCTGCAAATTTGTTTAAAAAGGTTGCTATTAGTATAATAAGAGAACAGCTTCTGGATATGTTCGAATATGCTAGCAACAATAATAAGAGCACAAAATAATTTCAGATATATACTTCATCAATAAATGAGTTTTTTATCTTCAGTTTTGTTGCTTTTTATTTTCTGCACTCCCTCTATCTCCTTGTCTCCCATTTCTCGCGAAATAGCCATTACATCCTATTTGGTGATACCAAACCACACAATATACCTCAGAAATGGCACTCTTGTACATGGAAACCAATCTTGGACCGATTGTTTCTTGGCCCGTACCAACTCCGAAATTGATCTTGCCCGTAACTTGCTATAACTACTCCAGTTCGTTTCTTGAGTAATAGCAGTGTCAAAACTTAATTTCTGTGCCTCTCCTGAGCTCTACCCAGTTGTTTGTCATTGCAATGCTCAGGAGGTGCAAGACACTCTTATGCTATCTGAACTATTAAGTAAAAAGGGTTATTGTTGATGTACTTGTCAATTTCACACAGCCTCCACAAGATCATTGTTACCACATAATTCTCGCAGGCAATGGGTAATAGATGAAAAAGGAGTTACATATCTGTACTAGTGGAATAATTGCAACGTGGCTATACCGTCTGCTGACTAAGGGAAGACAGTATATGTGCCCTTTACTTACTTCAACGGGTTTCAGAAAGAAGAGAGAACTAGATTAACGTCTTAAGGACTACACATTGTGTTTCCAATAGAGAAAAGCGTTGCTAGAGCAACACAGATACAACCTTGTAAATAGATGGCCAACATACAAAGACAAGAAGGAAATTTTAATGACATTCAACTTGGCCTGCCATTAAAAAACAGCTATACCTCCAAGGGTTGCTGACATTTAGCTACTCATAGTACTAGAGAAAGAGAGAGATTACAAAAACTAAAGAAAAGAAAGACAATTATGGTTCATCTTCTTCTTATGAGATCCCATCATGTGAGAAGGATCTTCATTTGTATTCAAGAATCATGTTGTTCTCTGGTGCAAGTCCAACACAAGCCCTCAATATGTTCTCAAGCATTGCCCTCTGCTTTGAGAGTGCATTCACCACTGGTGTACCTGGTGGTACCTGTTTACCATTTCACAACACAAACATCAAAAACAGGCTTAAAAAATAAATGTAGCTTCTTCATCTAAGAGCTATCATATGTAACTAAACGAGTTACACATTGGATCCCAAGATGTTCAAACATAATTTTAGGCTTCATGTGATGATAATGACAACCTTTGTGGTTCATGTGAAGTCCTCTTTAGTTTGTTGTGACCATGTCTCTACATACTTCTAAGTTAACACGGGGCCACCAATATTTGGGGTTATTAGAGTGAATATGAACGAAAACATAAGTAGCGTCACATTATTGTGTTGGCCCTACCAATCAACTATTCAGTCTTGCAACTAATGAACCAAAACTTGGTAAATGCACATTGCTGGTTTTACTGCTACTTTTAACAAAATGAAGAAGCATCAAGAAAACTTACCAGAGGAGCCTTGGTAAGATAGCTGAGGATAGCAGCCACGGGGTGGAAGGAGTGGAACTTACCCTGAAAATAAGACATGATTCAAGTAATCAACTAGCACTTTAAAGTGTTTGCAACTAAGTGTAAAGGTTAAAAGTCAGAGAGAAAGAAACAGACCTCTCCTTCAGCTTTAAGCTGAATGCGGGTACTGAGTTCAGCTAGAAGGACCAAATCCAAGATAATTGGAGCAGCTAAAAGAGAATCCTCACAAGTATTGTGCAAAACAATGGTGTTCTTTCCTCCCATGAAAATCTCAGATGTGTACTCATCCATTGCCCTCTTGCTGTCTCCCACATATGGCACATACTGAATCCCACAATCCAATGCTACAATTAGTATAATGCCTTGTCTATTTTATCATGTTCTTGTAATTGTGAAAACATGTTCTTTACCTTAATCACAACAACATGGTCAGGGTGCTCTCCAGGCTCATAAAGGATAGCATTGCTTGAAACCATGTCATCAACAACATTACTTTTCGAGATCTCTTTTGAACGGAAAGTTTGAGGGGCAGACAAATTCATTCCATCATTGTTACCCAAATGGTTGTAGCTCACAATTGATGTTGGCTGTAATTTTAACAAACACAAGTTTAACCAATATTCAACTTCCCTTTATCAAGAATCCCATCTTTTACATATCAAGTTTGCTTCATATTACAAGTATTTGTATTTGGTTTTTTAGTGTATAAAGTGGTTCCACATTTAAGAGAAGCACAAGTCATACCTTAATACCAGCTCCAACAAGGAAATCAACCAGCACTGACTTCATCTTGGTTTGCCCACTCTTAAAGTCATCACCACCAATCAATGTGTTCCTCTTGATGGCCAAATCAATGAGGCCTAAGAATTTTTAACCAAAAATTTGTTTAATACATAGAACTAACACACAACTGATTTCCAAAGCAGGTACTTTTAACTAGTTAACATAACTATTTTAATTTGATATTGAAACAAACCTGGGACAAAGGTGTTCTGGGGGCTTCCATTAATAAAAGGCACATTTTCAAGAATACAGGCAATAGCATACAAAGTGGAAGGAGATATTTCAGCTTCATTTCTGTCCACAGAAGCAAAGAGGTTTTCCATAGTATCATTAAGTCCAACAACCACATTACTGTATCTTTCAGTGTTAGCAGTCCACAGGACTACCACCTTATCCACTTTGTTCTTCTCCTTAAACTCCCTAATTTACCAAAAGGACAACACTACATTAGCACACTCTAAAACAAAGAACACTACACACTTTTCTGTCAACATATAAAAAAAAAAAAAAAAAAAAAACCCTTTTACCTAATATCCTTAATGATTTGATCAATTTGTTCTTTCTTGGTTCCTTTGATCACGTTGTTGGCACGTGACCCTTGGTTAGCAGCAATGAAATCAGGGTCATAGATACCAGGGAGTGGGACCATAGATTCCATGTAGGGCCTCAACTGCTTTTGTAGATCAATATCAAATACCTTAGCCCTGGCCATGGCATCTGCCAAATTCATGTCGCTGATGTCCCATCCTCCAAACACTACGTCATCTGGATTGACCTATTTCATTTGTCAATTAACAAAAAATACTATCAACAAATATAAAATAACATCAAAAAGTGCAAGTCCAAAATAGGGGAAATTATTAAATCAGAAAAAAATTAATTAAGATTACCATGGGAAGGAGACTTTTAAAGGGAGCATAGATCTCTTCTCCATTAAAGGACCCAACTCTAATAGTAGAAGCCTGAGTAAGAGAGCCAAAGTAATTGGCTTGTTGCACCTTATCTTTGGTGGCCCATGAAATTCCTCTGCCAATGTTCAAGAACAGACCATAATATAAGGAAGAAATAATTTCTAACATAAAAAAAAAATAGTTCATAAAAATCATGAAAATTTACAGAAAAAAACACAAGAGAAGAAACTTACTCTCTGTTAGCAATAACTCCTCCAGTCAAGGTTGAACCATTGTTTCCACCCCATCCAACAAGCATAACCCTATCAAAAAATTGCACAAAAAAATGTTACAAAACCATAGTAAGCGCAAAATAAAAAAGACCCATTTTTTTAATTTCTCAAATCTAGGGTAAATTTTCAATTTTTTTTACTATAGTAAATGTTAAAGAAATGAAGGATCTGGTATAAGAAAACACATACCCTAATTTGGGAACATGAACATCAGTCTTGAACTCATATTTGACAGTCTTAGGCTTGACAGTCCATTGGTAAGTCCCATTTTTCTCCTCATGAACTAACTCAGTGGTTTGATAATCATAGACAGAGTGAATCTCACTTTCGGTGTACTTAACGTTGGGGCTCTCAACCTTAAAGTTCTCAATAAACATTTTGAGGAAATTTTAGGAAGGATCAAAGGGGAAAGGTTTTGTAACAAACAAAGAGAAGAGCACGCAATGAGTATACTTGAGGCTAAGAGCTCCACTTGCACTGCCAGTTCGTTGAGACATGGCAATGTATATATAGACACGTTCTGCGGAAGTTGAAGTACACATGGCGCTTCGACAGTGGATCCGGTCCCACTTTGGAACCTTGCTATGGCTAGGAATATAAAAGTGAATCTTAGCCATGCAAAAATTTGAACGACATGGTATTTTCTTTGCATTTTTTTCTTTTTGATCAAAGAAAATAAATGATTTGAGTATTGATTAGACTTAAAGTTTATTATGTCTGAAATACCATTTTCTTCTTAGATCTATGGTTCGTATCGCACTAGAGGGTTCCCTTACCTTCTATATTCATGAACCTTCTTATGGTTTCTTGAAAAAAAAAAAAAAATTAAGGGCATGGGCAGAACTAGTACTAGATGTGGACCATATAATTTTGATCTAAACCTGAATTTATTTGTTCGAAATATTGAAATTGCTAAAAATATTGAAGTTCTTAATTAAACTATTAAGAAGTAGGGGTAAGTTATGTCTAGTGTGGGATAATACTGGGTATCTTGTTGTTGTTGTTAAATAAACTAATAACTCAGATTGAGTGATTATAATTAATAATTGAAACTCTAATCTTAAATTATGAAATTAAAATTCTGAGCGAAGAAAATGGCCAGTAAGCAAGTCGTCAGATTGACACGACTGGAGGTGAGAGCGACGAAAAAGATTAGATATGGGAGCTGCGGGCATATACGTGGCAGGATTTATCGAAACTGATTTGTGAACGTTTCATTGGTTTCTATGTTTACAAAAGATACTAAAATTAAATGCATAATAACATATCAGTTGTACAATATATCACAAATCTATACGATTTAAGTCATAAACATGACGACATTAAATATATCTCCTTTTTTTATGTGTTAAGTATTATTTTGTGTTTCTTTTTATTTTATTATTCTTTTATTTAATGTTTTTTTATTGCAAATGTCATGTGCCCAAACTAATATAGCTTAGATTAGACGAGAAGATACTGGAAGTAGCGAGAGGACAGGTGACGGTGACTCGTGAATCACTGAAATGAAACGGCGAGGAAACTTACGCGATCACAAAAGTTAGTGAAGGACACGCTTTTGTACTTGGGTTTAACAACGACACATGGCACTTGAAAGAGTGGAGCGTGGTAAACATCGCGGGCTTAGGAAATCTAAATAGTTTCACGGGTCCAAAACCACCGTTATAACACCGTGTAAATCCTCCCCTGACCCACTGGATCCGAGAAAACGACGAAAAATGGAGGAGATAAAAAGAGAAATCAGTTTTCCCTTCTTTTGAATTTGTGGGTGGAGTTCCCTTTTGTGTTAATCGGATGTTCCCGAATGTGGGGGAGTATACTTGTACGTAACCATCAAACATTGAAGTCGGCTGTAGGATTCTCCGACCTTTATTAAAGATTTCGGATTCAAATTTTAATAAAATAAAAAAAATAATTGATAATAAATTTTTGAATAAGTCTTATGCGATAAAATTTAATTTAATCCAAGCCTCATGATGATATCATACACTTGTGGAAAACCAAAAATAATCCTATCAGTAAAGCTCCCATCTTTTTCTCGGCCTTATTTTCAATTAGTCCTAAATTCATGAAAATTCTGTTATTTACGGGTGTTTGGTATGCAAGAAAATACTATAATTTTTTTTATTTTAAAAATAAATGATTTTCTTATTTATTTTCTGGTGTTTGGTTAGGTAGCAAAAAATATGTTTAAAAAAATATACTAACATGATAGGAAACGAAAGGGTAAGCATACAGAAGGATGGAAAATCGGGATCTAGGGGCTGGATTAATTGGCGATGGCAAGGATTGAGATGGGTGGCGGGGGTGGGGGTGTGTTAAGTAGAAGGAAGTACAGAAACCTCGAGCTCAAACTTGAGCTCCCATGGTGGAATTCAAAAGCTTTGAGAGAGAGAAGAGTTTGAGAAGAGTCAGCTTAGAAATGAATAGTGCAATCTTCATTAGTTCAATGTGTGAGTACATATATACACACATGGGTCCTCCACTTAATACATGTAACAAACTAACTAATTGACAGCTAAGCCAACAACAGTAAGTGAACTGAAAACATATAAATACATAGCTCAATATTCCCCTCCCCCCTCCTAAGTTGGAGGTGAGGTCTTCACAGCCAACTTGATCAACACATTGGAATGTTTGATGCCAGTGAGAGCCTTGATGAGAATGTCTGTCAGCTGGTTATGTGTGCCATTGTGATGCAAGGAGACGAACCTTCTTGAAGTTTATCCCTCACAAAATGACAGTCAACCCCAATGTGTTTGGTCCGTGATCGAGGCCAACCCTGTACTACTACAAAATAGCAAGAGTGGTCGAAGCAGCTTTTACCCGAGAAGGTCGGGATCGATTTCCACAGGGAGCTAGAGATGGGAATTGAGTTTCTATCTAAATTGGAGTTGCGTAATTGTTCCTAATTGCACTTCTAAACATATTTGGTTTTGATATTACTTCTAAATTTATACTACTAAGATGCTAAATTAAGCTAAGAGTAAACTATTGAAGGTTGTCTAAATAGTTAAAAGGCACTAGGGGAGTGACTTTCTCCTAGGTGGACACTTGACGGGTTCTCATGTCTAAGGCTAGGTTGTCATATTTGGGGATTACGATATAACCATTGCACGATTCTACTCACTCTATACCTCACGGTAGTTCGAGTGATTTATCCCTAATTGACTTTCTCAAGATCAATTGGGTATGATCATTTGTGCAAGCAATTGAGGTTCAAGTCGGGTATTACTATCTCTAGGTTTAACCCTTTAATTGGGGCTATCAATCTCTTGAGTACGCCCCAATTCCTTGTTGGATTAATTTTTATAGACTTAGGCTCTCTTTCTCATGAAGAGCCCAAGTCAACTAAGCATAAACTAGTGTTTGCAACCACTAATTCAATATTAAAACCATAAATTAATCCAAATATCAAACACCCATAGACATTCAAGCCTTAAAACACAAGACCCATCAATTACCCACACTAGGGTTGAGCCACAACCCTAGCTGATGGGTCTAGCTACTCATGATAAGAGAGGAAAACAAAGAAATAGATGAAGAAAAACCCATAATAAGTAATTACTAACTAAAACTTGAAGATTCAATGATAAAACTGTCATAAAATTACTCAAAATGGTAAAAGGACACTATTCACGAGCGCAGCTCAGCTTAAAATTATATCTGATGACCTAAAAATGGGAAAAGAAAATATTTATACTAGCCGAAAATTCTGGATAAAAATACCCCTGCGGGGCTAGTGCGGACCGCACAAAATCGAGCGCGGCCGCACTAAGGCTCTTGGCTGAAATTTCTGCTCTCTGAACTTGGCCACTGCGGGCCGCACAAAATGCACCGCGGCCGCGGTGGCTTCTGTTGCGGTGGACCGCATTGGCAATGTTCCTCCAACTTGGCAACTCTCTAAACTTGAGCTTTGCGGACCGCACAAAATCGAGTGCGGCCGCAATGAAGTCAATGCGGTCCGCATGAAATGTTTTGCGGCCGCATTGCTTGGCTGCCTGAAATGAGCACTCTCTGAACCTCCTCTTTGCGGACCGCACAGAATGGAGTGCGGCCGCATTGGTCCTGTTACACTGAGCTTGGACTTGTTCTTGGTACTTGTGCATGTTTCACTCCTTTTTGAGCTGGTTTTGACGAATTGTCACCTCGTTGACCAAACCCTGCAATCAAGTGCAACATGTGAGCCTTTGGGACTATTTTGTACACCTTTCTAATCAAAACTCAAGTAAGAAGGAGTGTAAAATGCATCATAATCCCTAGTTATCAGTACGCTCATGGAACACAGGGTTCCTAACAATGTGTAAAGTTAATTGGCTGTCACAAAACATAGTCACAGGTGTAGGAAAGTGAATAGTCAGCTCTTCAAACAATCTGCATAACCATGTCAACTCCCCAACCACCTTTCTAAGAGACCTATATTCAGCTTCAGCTGAGGAAAGAGAAATGGCTTCCTGCTTCTTAGACTTCCAACTGATAGGACTAGTACCTAGCAACACCAAGTAACCAGTGATAGGATTAAGGTTTCAAGTAGGTATCCTATTAAGGTTCTGGGGTGAGTGTGTCACCACTGCTGTTTATCTTCTCAATAGGTTACCCTCCATAGTGATTGGTTTCAAATCATCATTTGTATGCTTTATTTGCATGCTCCTTCTCTCAGTCATCTGAAAGTCATAGGCTGTTTTTGCTATGCAGCTGTTCCAAAATGTACTGACAAATTTGCCCCGAGGGTATTTCCTGCAGTTCTCGTGGGGTATGCTCTTTCTCAAAAAGGGTATAAACTATATGATATCCAGTCCAAGACACTCTTTGTGAGCAGAAATGTGGTGTTTCAAGAGTCTATCTTTCCTTTCAAGCAACTGAAGTCTGCAGGCAATCCTGTGTTCCCGGTACTAGATCTACTGTCACCTACGGCATCTAATGACACTATGAATCAGCCAGCTGCTTACTCACCTGGTACTTCTAATAGCTTAACTCAGGGGGAGATCAACTCACCTCCTCCCTCTACTACAGTTCATGAGGAGGCATCTCCTACTGAAGCCAATCTAACTCTTCCTAATGCAGCTCATAACTCACCACCACTCAATTCTGATACAGCTCAAGAGCTCAGGAGATCTAGTAGACCAAGCAGACCCTCCTATGTGGTTGCAAGATTATGTTACTAAACCAGCAACTCACACATGTCCATATCCTATTTCATCATATGTAATCTACTCCAAATTGACAACACATTATCAGCATCTACCGGCACTTCACTCAATCATTCCTGAACCTAAGTCCTTCAAAGAGGCTGTCTCAGATCCCAATTGGGTGCATGCCATGAAGCAGGAAGTAGCAGCTCTTGAAGACAACAACACTTGGACCATTGTAGACCTGCCTCCTGGAAAGTCACCTATTGTGTGCAAGTGGATTTTTAAGGTCAAGTACAGGGATTTAAGTAAGGTTGAAAGGTATAAGTCCAGGTTGGTGGCCAAAGGGTACAACCAGAAAGAAGGGCTTGAATACACTGAGACTTTCTACCCAGTGGCAAAAATGGTCACTGTGAGGCCTATTCCTCGATGGTGATCTTCTTGAGGAAGTTTATATGCATATTCCTGAAGGCTTTTGCAGACAGGGGGAGACTCAGAAGGACTGCAAACTCCAAAAGCCACTGTATGGCCTTAAACAGGCCCCAAGACAATGGAATATGAAGTTAACAGAAACTCTAGCGGAGATGGGATTCCAGTAGAGTCACTTTGACTATTCTCTCTTCACTAGAAAAGAAAAGTGTTACATGTTGTAATCTTAGTCTATATAGATGATCCGATCATCACAGGCACCAATCCTAGTCAACTAAACCAAACAAGAGATGACCTACAGACTAGGTTAAAAAAAAGGATCTTGGGGAGCTGAAGTTCTTTCTAGGTATTGAATTTACTAGGTCCCAAGAAGGGATAGTAATAAATTAGAGGAAGTATTCTATAGAGATGATTTTGAATATGGCCTAAGTGGAGCAAGGCCTATTGGTACTCCTCTTGAAAGGAACCAAAAACTAACATCAGTAGACTATGACAATTGGATGAAAATTAATGCAGTAGATGAGGTGTTAAAACATCTAGCAGCTATCAAAGATTGACAGGGAGGTTTATGTACCTCACTATGACCAGACATGACCTTGCCTTTGCAGTGCAGGTCCTTGGCAAATTTATGCACTGTCCAAAGGTATCACATATGGAAGCAGCCTTTAGGGCGGTAAGGTACATCAAGGCTGAGCCTGGTTTGGGTCTCCTGATGCCTGCTAATAGCACTAGCAAACTTAGAGCCTACTGTGACTTAGACTGGGGAGCTTGCTTGCAAACCAGAATATTAGTCACTAGCTATTTAATAAAGTTTGGGGATGCATTGATATCATGGAAGTCCAAGAAACAAGAGACAGTTTCTAGGAGCTTAGCAGAAGAAGAATTCAGAAGCATGGCTGCATGTGTTGTTGAAGTAACTTGGATAATATGACTCTTTGGAGAGCTTGGAGTGAAAATTGAACTACCTGTTGAGCTACTCTGTGATAGTAAGGCTGCAATTCAAATTGCAGCCAACCCAATCTTTCATGAATGACCCAAACATATACACATAGATTGTCACTTTGTGAGGAAAAGAATATTACAAGGAGTTATGAAGACTGAACACATATTTAAAAAAGAGCAGTTAGCTGATCTCCTGACTAAGAGCTTGGGCAAGCTACAACATGACTACCTGCTGAGAAGTTTAGGAGTAAAGAATATGTTCAAGCCATCAACTAGAGGGGGAGTGTTGAAGATGAGTTAGTTGGAAAGCAAGTTGTTGTTGTACGACCCACCTAATGTTAAGTCGTTATAATCTATGTAGGTGGTTAGGCGGTTAGGCGGTTAGAGTAGTTAGACCTTAGTAGAGTAGCGTGTATAAATACATTGTAATTGTATATAGCTAATACAATTGAATGAAGAAGATGAAATTTATTTTCCAGAAATTCTCTCTTTAGAGCTCACGGTGTCTTCTTCCTTACTTCACTCTCAAAACTAAAGCTTCCATCCATGGAAGTTATCATTTGCCATTCGCACACCATTCTATCTACCTGCATCAGTAAGCCAGAATTCTACCTCGGGAAACTTATTCTTATTCTCAACCATCAATCCTCAGAGACAGATGCAACTTACATGCCGAGTTTGTCTGACTTTAAAATTTTTAATGGCGAAACATAAATTTATCTATCAAACAATTATAACTAATAGCACATATGAATCCTTAATTTTAAAAAAGACAACGAGCTTAATGCTAAGGACCTTAAATGTTGAACCTGCTGGATCATTTGGTTGGTTGGATAAAGGATAATAATTCAAAATTAGATGCGAGATTATTTTATCATGCGTTCCCCTGAATTTCAAATGCGGAATTAGTTATATCGAAATTAATGTATACCACATTTCTGGTATTATTCTATCTCTCATTGAGGGTAAGATACTCGGGATATAAAATAATACAATGACAAAGATGCCCTCCAAGGCTCTTCCCCCTAAGTTATTTAAAAAATCTTAGGTTAAAATTGAAAATAAAAGTTTATCGCATCTTATCTAGTATATAGCAAGCACATGTTTTATATTATACCTCGTATATCTCATTTTTAGTCAAATGAACCAAACATCTTCCAATTTAAATATATCCACCAAATAATCCTGTTATTATTTAATTTTTGTTATAAATAGAATTGTATTTATGGTGAATGTCTATATTTAGAGAGATTCTAGGGTTCATTGCTTGGTGGCTAAGTCACCCTCTCCCTATAAATAGAGGGCTCTATTCCATTGTAATTCATCCCAAATCAATAAGAATTCTCTACCTCTCCCTACTTTTCTCTGCAATATTCTTTTTCTTCTTTTATTGTTTCATAACACGTTATCAGCACGAGACTCTAACCAATTGAGTAGAAGCTTTGGGATTGATCGTAATGATTGTCAATTGTTCTATGAATTTCCTTCATGATTAAATTCTGGATTTAAGGTAAGTATTTTACCGTATTTTTCTCTTTATTCTATACTTTGATTTTAAATACAAGCAAAGACAACAAAGTTTGATTATAACTCAAATGGAGTTTGTAAGAAATTATAACTACCTGAAGTGGTAAAATTTCTATGCCTTGCCATGATCATGTGGGCAAAGAATTAAAAATCCGTCCCATTGAATTTGCTCCATTCTCATCCCCTTAAGAGAATGTGATAGCAATATGTGATAAGTCTGAAAGAAGACAAAATTATCACCGTGAAGGTATCAATGGATGTGGACGCGGCAATAGACGAAATTAATCGTCATCATTGTGATAATTAGAATAATAAGGAATCTCAAAATAATCCTTCACTCCGTGAAAGTAATATTTGTCATCGATTTGACATGAGATTTTATAAAGCACATATAGATGATTATGGTCCATTCATGATGTGAATGTGACAACATCTTATTTATGAATACATATTCATATTTGGAAGAAAGCGTGCTAGTGGTATATACCACACTCACCTCTAGAAGGAGGTTTGAGAGGAAATAAGAAAATAATATCATTATTATGGCATGAATGGTCATTGGTCACGTACTTATTGTATGCCAAAATATTTTGGCATTGTGATTATTAAAGATAACAGTAATGCAAGAAACAGATCTTGCATATAGTTTTGACCATAACCATAACGGTATAACTTTCTCTTTAAAAGAGATATTCACCATATTGATGTTGATGAATATGTGGTAGTACCAAATTAATTGAGAGCTCTAGAAGAGCCAATTATACTATTTTGGAGAAAATTGATTATCAATAAGACGTTGTGTTGTAGCAAGTCTCAAAGAAACTTATTGAGTTTCCAAAGTATTCGCGAAAGCGGTTGGTTATATTGAGACTATAAATAAAGGAAAGATTTAATATCTTCTATTACTACAACTTGTAGCAGGGTAATATGTATGTGAAAAGTTACTCGCTTCATTCTCTATTTTGTACTACACAAATAAACGAATACCACAATAAAGTGGATGTTTATTGATATAAAAACCCATATCATAATAAACTTGAAGTTTATTGATAATTGCACACGTCATGGTGTAAATCTGAACTTTATCAATATTGATAATTTATCCAGTTGGCATAACTATTTTAGCCATATTAATTTACGTATGACGTGCAAAAATAAAAGGGAAATCTCATGGGTAAATATTAAAGAACTAGAAAGTTCTTTACGAATTCTCTTATGTTGCATATTCTCATTAATTAATATGCCAACTAAAATTGGGATTGAATCCCATGAATGCTGGAAATATTAAAGGTGAATATGGGCCCATTCACCTGCCATGTATACCACATAAGATGCATCTATGAGATGGTTACATGTGCGATTATTATTAACCCGCAACATGGTGTTTGCGAGGTAACTTGCTCAATAATTTGATTTAGAGCATAATTTCCAGATTTTTTATTCAAGATAGTTCATCTTGATAAGTTGGTTTACATCATAGTTGGTTTAGCAAATGATTTATTAAATGCCTCTACTTAATAGCTAAACAATTGCTTATGAGAACAAAGTTATCTATATCAGTTTGATATACGTTATATACCAAAGTATATTATTTTCTCCCCTCACAAGTGGTTCAGGGTCAGGAACCAAATAATTTCATCTTATTATTATTGATGTGCGGTGTATATTTTGACTAACACCATAACGCACAAAGGTGGATTCTCAAAGTTGAGGTAACAAGTTAGTTTTTCTAACATGAGGGGGAGACATGATAAATAGTTGAGAAAAAGTTACATGGAATGAATTATTATTTATACATCTTGATCCTCGAATAAGATAATATGAACTTGAAGTTCATAAAAGATAATTCATCTGCAATATATTGCAAAGCATGCCAGACGCATTTGCTGACCCAAAGAAAGTAACTATATTCTCATTGCAAATGCTCCTATTAAGTCCTAGAAAGACAAAGTCTATGGTACGGTTTAAGCGTATAGACAATCGGTTTCAAATAAGCTTCTTGATAAAGAAGATGAGCAAATGATCAAAATGATCATAATAAGGAGGCAAATGATCTAGAAGATCACATGACATAACACTTCATAAAATCTCAGGAGAGATTCAGGTACCTGAATATATGAATGAAGAGATCTCTATGTTATGTCTTTATGAAAAATAAGGAGGTTGGAACCGATATAAAATGTTTGTCGACAACATCTATGATAACGCTAAATATATATGAGGATCTTAAGTCTGGAGAAACAATTCAAGTAGAATTTGGTTTCATATGAAAGACAAGTAGTTTTGGACCTGCAGTTCAAACACTTAAAAGTATAAAGTCAATGGTGTGTGCTATCACCTTTATGTATCTTATATGTCTAGCATGACATGAAAACTTGATATGCATCTAAAGTCTATTATATGGCTTATATGACTTAACAATCCCTAAAGGATTTAAATTGCTTAAAGCATATAGAATTCATGGTCATGAAGTACTACATCCTCAATGCAATTTGTGCACAAATGTATCTTGCTATAACTATATGCATGATAATATGATAGCAAGAGTTTTCACCCCTATGTGAAGATATTGAAATGATGATTCCAACAAGATCATATGAAAACAATACATCTATCAGGGATGATGATTTCAAGGTGAAACAAATTCGTTGAAGTTAATATGGCTGATATTGTTTATCAAATATTCACCAACGATCTTTTGAAGATGGTGCACAGGATTGGAATACAAATGCTTAAGGATGTGAATTGATGCTCTCATCAGGGGGAGTTAATACGCGTTGTACTCTTTTTCCCTTACAAGATTTTGTCCCATTGGGTTTTCCTTGCAAGGTTTTTAACGAGGCAACCAAAAGGCGTACTGTTAGATATATGTAATCTTTTCCTTCTCTAGAATTTTTTTCCCACTGGGTTTTATTTTAGTTAAGGTTTTAACGAGGCACATTATCTGTTGAATAGACATTCAAGGGGGAGTGTTATAAATAGATTTGTATTTATGGTGAATGTCTATATTTAGAGAGATTCTAGGGTTCATTGCTTGGTGGCTAAGTCACCCTCTCCCTATAAATAGAGGGTTCTAGTCCATTGTAATTCATCCCAAATCAATAAGAATTCTCCCTCTCCCTACTTTTCTCTGCAATATTATTCTTCTTCTTTTATTGTTTCATAACAATTTCCATATTATGATCCTATTATTATAATTCCGAGATAACTATTCCTCAACCAACTCCTCGATCTAAGATTCAAATGCAGAAACCCAAGCTCAAAGCACGGAAGAACGAATCACCTTGATAACACCACCGCAACTGGCTCTCTATCAAGTCGACTCACTCTTTCTCCACTTAATTTTTGACAATCAAAGGAGTGTAATAATTTTTGTCCTTAAAGAGTTTCAACTATAGTGGAGTATAAATTTTCTTTCTGTAATTCTCTTATAGTATTGTGATTATTGTCCTTATCATTTTCACCTTACCAATTTTACATCGCACTTACTTTCTCTGTACAGATGGCTCAAAAGCCAAGTAATTTATATTTCTTGTAATGATTCGAATGAGGAACCATTTGGTTGTTGTAGCCAAATTACTAGCAGAAAGCTGCAAAGAAAAGAGATCTTTGTGCTTGCATGATTGAGCAATGACCACTACCCCACACCCACAATACTATTCGTGTCCCCACACCCACTTTAAACGTCTGGTATTAAAAGTTTATTGCCGGATTAATTCGCATTCGTGCCGTAAAAATCTATTATTTTTTATTACAAGAGGAAGGAAATTTTACCATTTCACCATGCCCTTTAGTAGTAATGTAGTAGCATTATTACTTAAGCTTTTAATTAAATGGTCGCAAACATTCAGATTTCCTCACCTTAGGACCAAACCTTTTGAGGAAAATTGACTCCCTAAATTTTGTACCATTCACATTTTAAAGCGACTTCTCATGAAAGAGCACTTCTAAGTTTTTATTGGTTTTTACTTCTATCAATGGCTTAATTCTTAAATATAAACAGTTGATGAAAAGCGACGCATTATTGACCTCTTCCCATCCCTTTCTTTCCATTGCTTTTTAGTATTGTTTCGATCAAAGTGTACCTTTTTCTAATTTGTCAATTTCTCTACGTTCCCCAACTTTCACTCTTTTGCTATGCTCCTCAAAAAATTGAAGTTGCGTGAAAACTAAAGGTTAAAATGTGTGAGGGGAGAATTTCAATTTGTATTTTTCTAATGAGTTATTGACAAGAATGATAGAAAGAAAACTACTCGTGATGTTACATTTCTAGACAATGAATCGAGCAGTGCAGAAGTCATTATTCGGTTATAATCGTTATTTGCAACGTGGAGGATAGACAAAGGTTGCAAATCATATCAAATATTTATAGGGCCCACATATTAACGCCATTTATCTTAACTGTTAATTCAGTCACAATTGCTCTATCAGATTCATACACTTGTCCTTGAGACACGGACAATTCATAAGTTTTTAGTTTTTTAAATGTAGAAATAGATTACAATACTCCATTAATTTTTGTAGTTTGAAAAACAAGAGAGTACAAAAATAAATACAAAATCTAGACAAAATCACATATTAATATACTAGTAAGTTACTTCAAATTGAAAAGCAAAACTACATTATATAAGTCACATTTAGGATTTGTTTGGAAAGCCACCAATTAATTGAAATTGTGTAATTACTAAGGTAGTAATTACACATCCTAGTAATTACACAGTTGTGTAATTACGACGACCTGTTTGTTTGTCATATTATAATTACAAGTTTATTGTTTGGTTACACAATTGAAATTAGACAGCTAGATTAAATTTTAAATAAAGTAATTATCAAAACTTAAAAGTTAATAAAATAAATATATGCCTACAAATTTTTGTAAGTATAAATGATATTATATTGTGTTTAAGGTGTATATTTTTTCGTGTATATACATTAATTAGTTATCATATATATAAAACTAATATTTGTAAAAATAATATATATATATATATATATATATATATATATATATATATAAAATTAACAATATTTAGTTTATATACTTACAAAAACTAAAAACACACGTTTTATAAGACCATCATGGAATTCATATTTTATAAGATAAGTTAATATTTATATATATAATGCCATAAAATTATTCAAATGTTTGACAAAACTAATCTATCAATTCTAACTAAAAAATAAACAACATGCAATGTGAGCCGATACTACTAAAACAAGTAAATTGGAACCATGAATATAACACAATTTTAAAATCCAAAGAAAATAAAATAGTTTAGCATATGTCAAATTCCAACTTAATAATAGTAAATTCCACTACAACTTAGGATTAGGAAACATAATAAGTTTATAACCACATTCAACAATGAAATTCCACTTTAATTGCATCACTCATTATATGTCAAGTTTGTTAAAGACTCATTATTTCTAATATTAGGAGGTGTAGTTTCAAAAAATAAAATAATAAAATAAATAAAAAATAAAATACAAGCAATTACATGGAATCACAAGAAGTAAAGGTAGAGAAATAAAAGATAAATAATGTACACAGAAAAATATATTTAAATTTAAAAAGAAATTAAAAAGTAAAAATGAAATTAAAAAAAATAAAATAATAGAAATAAAAAGTTATAAAGAAAATAAACTAAAATAAAAATAAAAAGGAAAGAAACTAAAAGGCAACCTTGTAATTACACAGTGTAATTAGCCAATTCTTACCTCCCCTTTGAGAACATGAGAGTGTAATTACACTGAGGGTGTCTAACGGGCCGGGTCAGCCCGGTTCCGGACCGGCCCAGACTGGTTAAAATCGGAACCGGTCTGGATCGGTAGAAGGCGGCCGGGGGGGGGGGGGGGGGCTGGGTTATAGGGGTAGGGCGGTTTGTACCGTTCACCTTCGAACCACCGGTTAACCGGACCGGTCAAACCCGATCAATGAACAGTATTCTTCAACCGGTTAACCGGCCCGGCCCGACCCAAACCGGTTTAACGGTAACAATTTTTTTTTTTTTTTTTTAAGGTGGGCTCAGATTTCTGACCGTTGGCAACGGTCCATTTCACAATATGGCTGTTGCCCAACGGCTGAATTGCCCATTTAGCCCATTTTTGGGTTTTTTTTTTAAAATTAACCCCCTTTGAAAATCTATAAATACCCCCCCCCCCCCCCCCACTCTTACTCATTTCTTCACTCATCTCTTAATTCTCAATCTCAAATTCTCAATTCAAGACTTCAAGTTAAATCATGTCTCGTACTTCTACGGTGCGCTCATATGTTTGGGAACACTTTGAGGTGGTAGAAGAAAATGAAGAAGTTCAGAAAGTAAAGTGCAGAACTGTGGTCTAGTCTTAAATCGTCGTCCAAAGTGTGCACAGACAGTTTAAGAAGGCATGTAAAGAAATTGTCTTGAGCGTCCTTCGGAAATTCGTATTTAAGTTGATTTGAGACAATTTGTGTTATTTTTAAAATTATTAGACGTATTTATGCATAATTTTTAGTTTGTTAGATTAATTTGAAGTATTATTATGCAAACTTCAATTATTTATGCTTAAAATTTCTATTTTCTTGTTGATTTTGAGACAATTTGTGTTATTTTAAAATTATTAGACGTATTTATGCATAATGTTTTAGTTTGTTAGATTAATTTGAAGTATTATTATGCAAACTTCAATTATTTATGCTTAAAATTTCTATTTTCTTGTTAATTTTTTTATTTTAAAATTATTAGACGTATTTATGCTTAAAATTACTATTTTTTTGTTAATTTACTTGTTAAATGCAAACTTCAATTTCGTAATTTTGAAATAAATGTAGCACTTGCAATTTATAAGTGCAATTTTTCCTCATCTTCATTGTATTCTTTATATTTTTACTTTATATTAATATAACTTACAATAGTTATACAAAAATACAAAATACGAAAAAAAAAAATTAAAAATAACAATAACCCGGCCCGGCCCGGCCTGGCCCCATGAACCCGTAACCCTTACGGTTTAATTTTTAGCCGGATGAACCCGAACCCGTTAAACCCGGTATGCCCCAACCCGTAACCGGCCCGGACCATAATCCGTACGGGTACTAAATTCCCCTACCCAGCCCGGCCCGACCGTTAAACACCCATAAATTATACCCCTCCAATTACGCCCAAATCCATGCTGATCAAGTAATTACTTGGCCAAACAAAAATGCCAAACTGTATAATTACCTCCAATTACACCCAAATCGAATTCGTATGTGATTTTCCAGGCACTTAAGTAGAATTGAATATCAAGGAATTAATGTCAGTTGGAAAAAGCTTGGGAGAATAAAAGGTTACCACAAAACAAAGCATTCACACTTAGAAACATATGAGTCGCTTGGGACCAAATGTGAATGAATGAAATGAATATAGTTACTTAACAATCACGAATAAAAAATGAAATTAGCTACGAACTTCGTCACTAATCTGTCGTTAAATTACTCGTAACTAACAAAATTTCTTTATAGTTTGTCGCTAATCTGTCACTAAATAGCGATAATTTTTTTTATTTAACTGTAGAATTTGTCCGTCACTATTCTGTTCGTTAGTAGTGAACGGAGCCATCAGGACTAAATTATATCAACATCAATGCAATTCAAAGGACAAATTAAAGAATGAGTACCACTAAATTGATTTGTGGCCATGTGCTCATCAATGTCCTCGAGTGGCCATCCTATGCCCAACTACTTGGAGACATGTCTCTGCCTTCTCCATGTTACTGTTAAACCCCCCCCCCCCCCTCCCCCCCAAACAAAGAGGAAAAAGAAAGAGAAATCCTCCTCAAATTTTACGAGTACAAAATTTTTTATGAGAGTGTTTTTCCCCCATTTTCTTCTTCTGTATGAGAGTTGAAGACTTAAAACTCGTTGTCTTTGAAATTAAAGAATATCATATAGATTTGAGTCAAAAGCATCTCTAATAGTTTAACTTCAAGCATTAAAAAAAATAGGCAACAACTACCTTCTATTTGTAGGACAGAGCAAATTATAGCAAGAAGTATCAATCAACTTTTTCCTTCAACGGGACGAAAACATTACATTATATCCCTTTTCATATGGCTGGGAGCGGGAAGATTCTAGTGTTTTAGAAGGGAATGTAACTATCTAGTCCAACAGTGATATTGTCTGTTTTTTACCTAGATTCGCACAATTTTAAATGTATTACTAGGATCTAAGACTTGATTCTTTATATGCCAAAGTGCATGGAATTTGTCTAAAATTAGTTTGAACTCTAATGCACAATCGCCAAAGATGCTGCGCATGCAGGCGCTGATACCATATACAATAGTCAAATGCATGCACTAGTGATATTGTCCGCTTTAGACCTATGCATGCGCGGCTTTAAATGCATCACTAGAATTTAAGGCTTGCTTCTTATATACGTAATATCTCTCATATATTTTGTCGATATGAGATTTATCTATGGTATTAAAAAACTATATCTTTGGACAATTTCCTACGTTCAAGTATTTTCTTCTTCTTTTGTGCTCTCAGATTGAGATGTTTTAGCCACAAAATTCCAAGCACTAGTCGTTGTAGCCTATGAAATTTTGTAACCATTTTTATCTTAGAGGTGGAGAAAAGTTGCTTATAGCAGAGGTAGAAAATTTGTAAATATTGGTCAATTATTTGGCTTGTATAGGCTATGCTTTCTTTCGCGGAAATGGGAACTGACATTGACAAAGCCAGGTTGTTATGTTACCACAATTTACAAAGGTATATATTGTGTTCAAAGTTTTACTATACTTTTATAAATAAGGAAAAATACTCCAATTTTTTTTCAAGTGATATATACTAACAATGGATAATAATGCCACAGAATGCAGGTGAAGAAGGGGCGAAAATAAACAAGTAATTAACGGCTTTCATCACACGTGAATATGACATTCCGTCAGCATATTTACAGATTTCGGTTAGAGAACTTGAATAATATATTACTCCAAACTCCAAAGATATGATAAATTCTATACCTTTATAACACTTTTATCACGTAACATGCCTAATATTTGTCAGTTATAAAACATAAGCAGCCACTAAGATTTCAAGCCACGGATAGAAAAATGAACTTTTGGAGCCAGCGGGCCTCCGCTCTTTTTTTGTTTTTTTTTCTTTTCTTTTCTTAGTATCCGTTATTATCACGACCTGGATTTTTCACCCTCGAGAGTCGTGATGGCGCCTACTAGTGAAAGTTAGGCAAGCCGACAAATTGAATTATTTACCTTGTTTTCATTTTAATCCGTTAACAATTAAGAACCAGCATTTAATAAACAACAGAATTTAATAAGCGGAAGACAGAAATGTAATATCTTAATAATGCTACCAATACCAATCCATAACAAACTACCCAGAACTGGTGTCACAATTTCACAGACTGTCTAAGAATACTACAAATAAAGGTCTGAAAGATTAATACGACACTGTCTCTTGAATACATGAGAGAAACAGAATAAAAAGATAGAAGGAGACGCCAAGGCCTGCGAACGCCTGCAGGACTACCTCGGGTCGCCTGATGAACTAGAAGCAGCAACCTCACTGCGGTCCGAAAGCTACAGCACCGGGATCTGCACAAAAGAGTGCAGAGTGTAGTATCAGCACAACCGACCCCATGTGCCGGTAAGTTCCTAGCCTAACCTTGGCGAAGTAGTGACGAGGCTGGGACAGGACTGTCAAATAAACTTGTGCAATTAAATCATATACAGCGGAAAAATAAAGGCAAAAATTTACAATTTAAAAGTAAGAAGGGGGAAAACATGCTGCAGGGATATCAAGTAACAACTGGAAACAGATAAATAACCGTAAAGAACACCATAACTCAAATATCAACAATAATCAGGAAATCAAGACAAGTGCACGGCATCACCCTTCGTGCTTTTACCTCACATAATCACGGCACGGAATGATCCTTCGTGCATAATCACTCATACAAAGGCACGGAATGGTACATCGTG
Source organism: Nicotiana attenuata (assembly GCF_001879085.1). Taxonomy (NCBI): domain Eukaryota; kingdom Viridiplantae; phylum Streptophyta; class Magnoliopsida; order Solanales; family Solanaceae; genus Nicotiana; species Nicotiana attenuata. The sequence goes on from NW_017673280.1 coordinate 25,576, forward strand.
CGGCACGGCATCACCCTTCGTGCATTAACACTCTTTCACAAATATCATGCACGGCATCACCCTTCGTGCTTTAACACTCTCTCACCAATACAATGCACGGCATCATCCTTCGTGCTTTAACACTTTCTCACCAATACAATGCACGGCATCACCCTTCGTGCTTTAACACTCTTCCTCACCCAAACAACAATCATAAACAATAAGGGCAAGGAAATAAATAAAATCCTGGCAAGGAAACATTAGTACAACAATCATATCCCGGCAAGGGAAACAATATCAAAAGCAACATCATCCCGGCAAAGGAAATAACATTAAAAGCAATAACATCCCGGCAAGGGAGACTATATCATAATCCTCTTCTCTTTTTTACATTTACTTCCCAACTAAATTCACAACTTGAGCCAATGCTCTATAATGTTCAATTGCCAACAATAATTCCGCAAATCATTTCACAACTTGAGCCAACGCTCTTCAATGTTCAATTGCCAAAATTTCTTCCACAAGCCTTGTTCAAAATAGAAATACCACATAAGGCATGAACAATACACAACGAAGTCATATTAATCATAGCATAAGACTCACGGGCATGTTGACACCAACGTATAGATACTCGTCACCATGCCTATACGTCGTACTCAACAATTAACACATAGCAAATCGGACACAACTCCTAATCCCTCAAGCTAAAGTTAGACCAAACACTTATCTCGATGCCACGAACACAATTCAAGCCTCAACTACAGCTTTACCTCTTGATTCCACCACCAATTCGCTTGTATCTAGCCACAAGTTACTTAATTATATCAATAAATGCTAAATGAATCAATTCTAATGCATAAAAATAAGTTTTCTGAAGTTTTTTCCAAAAAGTCAATAATCGACCACGGGCCCGCTTGATCCAAACCCGAAATTCGGACCAAAATCCGATTACCCATTCACCCCCGAGCCCGGATATATAATTGGTTTTGGAATCCGACCTCAATTTGACGTCTAAATCCCCAAATTTTAATATTCTTAGGTTTTACCCAAAATTCCCAATTTCATCATGAAAACCCTAGATTCTAGGATGAAATCTTGTAAAAAGAAGCTAAGAAGTGAAAGAAATGAGTTTAAAATCACTTACTTGTGTTTTGGGGAAAGAAAGAGTGCTTGAAAAATCGCCCTTTGTGTTTTAGGTTTCTGAAAATGGTAAAATAACTGAAAAGTCCCGTTTATAAACTCCTCTCAGATTCTCACTGCAGACCGCATAAAAAGGGATTGCGGCCGCGGAGCTTCACCGCGGACCGCAAAATATCGAGCGCGGTTGTGGGGGCTTGGCCTTGCTCTTCCGCGGACCGCATAAATCCTACCGCGGTCGCGGAGGCCCCACCGCGGTCGCGAGAAAGCACTGCGGACCGCAAATCCAGGTTCAGAGACCTGTAACTTCTCTGAACCTGCAACAACTATGTTTCTAAGTCTATATCCACTCCGTGGCCTATCCAAAACTCACCCGAGGCCTCGGGGCTCCAAACCAAGCATGCACGCAAGTCCAAAAACATCATACGGACTTGCTCGTGCGATCAAATTATCAAAATAACATCAACCACTATGAATTAAGCCTCAAATTCATGAAATTACTTAAGAACATCAAAATTTCCAATTTTCTCAAATAAGGTCCGATTTATACCAAACGGACTCTGATTCTTACCAAACTTCACAGATTCCACTAATTTATTATTTTAAACTTGTACCGGACTTCGGAACCAAAATACGGGCCCGATACCATTAATTTCATCATCTTTCATTTCTCAAAAACTCTTATATTTTCCAGAAAATAATTTTCTTCAAAAATTCATTTCTAGGGGTTGGGACCTCGGGAATTCACTTCAGGGCATACGCCCAAGTCCCATATTTTCCAACGGACCCTCCGGGACCGTCAAATTACGGGTTCGGGTCCGTTTACCCGAAATATTAATCGAAGTCAACTCAAATTCATTTTTAAAGCAAAACTTATCATTTTTCATAGATTTTCACATAGGGGCTTTCCGGATACGCGCCCGGACTGCGCACGCAAATCAAGGTGAGACGGAAAGGAGGTTTTAAGGCCTAGGGACGTAGAATTTATTTCTAAAACAAGCACACTTTACAAAGATTTTGTAAAGTTATCTGCTTTGGGGTTTTGACTAAGAAGGATTCGCGCCACATAAAATCTATTAAAGGGACAAGCACACTTTACAAAGATTTTTCCATTCCAAATTTCTTATTAAGAGTGAGGCCGAATTATATTCATTCCACCACAATCTTTATTGATCGACGTACCCCAGCTCTAAACATAAAGCAAATGAGATAGACTCAAGATGAAAGGCTCTGTTCAAGATTATATTGAAAGTTATCAAGGCGCCGATGAGTACGGTAACTCTCCATTAAAAGAAAGCATCTACCTATGTTATATTCAAATAAAAAAGATTTTACTAGATCTTTTGATTTTAAGAAGTTCTTGGATTAAAAAGAACCTAATCGCTCTTCTCGAATCACTCCGGTACGATAGACTAGGGGTTGATCATGCCCAACTCTAGACCTAAAAAAGATAAGCGGTCGCTGCAAATATAATCCGGTCTAAAAGTCCGGAGTCGAATTCCACAGAGAACTAAGGTTTAGCTACGACTGTTTACTATCACTAAGAAGACAAGCTCGAACAATTCCTAATTTATAAATATTCACATTCTTGTATCTAATTAACTAACAAATTAAATTAGTAGATTAACAACTAGGGATACTAAGGGTTGGAGACAAGATTAAGGAGGTCTAGAGTTATGATTTCCCTATTTGTCGGAATCCTTTCCGCTAAGTATTCTATAATTTCGCCTAAGTATTCTCTACCGATAGTGAGTACTTCGGGTGTCATAATTCTCTTCCGAGCAACTACCATAATTTACTAGACATATTCTTCTGAACTACACTAGCTGGCACTAATTCACCGCTCACTAAGATCGCACCAAGGTTTCGTTATTCCTAATCTCACCTTTAAATCCTCCGTATTGATTCCTCATATACGTTAGGAGTGCTGTTGTTCAACAACTGCCTAAATATGTACCCTTTTCCAAGCAATACACACTAAATAGGCACAGTCAATTGAGGGCCCATCAATCAGCTAAAATAATCACGTAGTTGAACAAGAAGAGAAAATCCAACAGCCAAATTATATTAAACGCAACAGAAAAATCATCCTTCAAAAGGTTCTATCAAAATCCTAGATAACAAATTAGCTATTCATAATAGTATGCATCACTACAATACCAGAATTTATAACCAATAATGAAAATAGGAAGAAGGAAGTGAAAAACTTGTAGAAGAATTCTCCGCCTTGCTTCTAATGTGTTCTTGCCTCCTTAGGTCGAATTCCCTCTCCAAAAACGTCTCCCTTTTGGTTGTATCTGCTCTAAAAATGTCCTCTCCCGATATTGACATGTTTAGGGAGTATTTATAGACTAGGGTTGAAGTCCTTGAGTCCAAATCCTGGTGGAAATACTCGCGACTTTTAATTACCATGCTATAGACCTCGCGAAGCCTGGTCTACAGTGCGGTCAACTTGGCTATAGACCTCGCGAAGCCTGGTCTATAGCGCGGTCAACTTGGCTATAGACCTCGCGAAGCCTGGTCTGTAGCACGGTTTGGATAATTGATGCTTTTGTGGTCTTTTCTTGTATTTTTGTCCTCTTTTTGTGCAACATTCATTTGACGATTCCTTCCGATGTTCCTACACATAAAACAACACAATTTAGCTCAAACATCACACAATTAACCACTAAAGTAACAAAATATAGGGCGAGTAATGTACTAAAAGTATAGCATTTTGGCCTAATATCACCACCCCACACTTAAACGTTGCTCGTCCTCGAGTGAACCACCAATTCACACTAACCTTGAGCACTTTATTTTCTTTTAGCACATCTGAAGCACCATACCTATGACTATGGTTGATAGCAACAATTAAACTTTAGCATATGCCTTCAACACACACTTCCCTTTACTTTATGCCACACTTCAAAAATTTATTCAATACAAGGCAACATGTTTATAACAATCCTAGCCTCACAAACCGACTCAATATCACAATGCATTAACGGCTTAAACACTTAACATCATAACGACATCTAATAACGTCACCTATCCCTTGCGAAATTATGTGCCCTCACAACAAGAACAAAAAAGTAAGTTGACTCCACACGTTCGAATCAAATGCTCAAATATATATTAAGGACTCACATATATCAATAAAATTCCTCACTCTTACAAAGAAGTCACATGCATGCACAAAGTACCATAGGCTTGCCCATTATGTAAATCTCCACTAATGTAGGCTTGCTCAATCTAAAATTAATTAGGACTTTTTCATGGTTGTAATGTGGTCTAAGGGAAGGGTAAGATATATTTTGGATTAGTGGTTCATCCTCCCAAGAACTTTAACACATCACATAATAAACTTCAAGCGCAAATTCTTCAATCCACTTCAATTTCACAAACAATGTCATCCCAAGAGCTTTCCCTTTTTTTTTTTTTTTTTTTTCTGTAAGCACTACTTACTTCACACCTACTATCAAGGATAATATATCAATTTATTCGTCTACATATATTTTTTTTCCTTTTCTTTTTTTGTAATTTTTCTCTCCTTTGCGACTCCCCCTAGTAGTGTATTCTTTTGAATACGTGCACCTTTTCTCTTTCATTGGTTGCACTTAAAAGCCACCCAAGTTTTCTCCTTACTTTTTCTAGTGCTCATTTTACAATTAAAATTCTTTAAGAGGTACAAATATCAAAATAATGACAATTAAGAACAAATGGGTATATGCTCGTAATGCGGGCGTCAAATAACAGTCTACAGGCTCATAGGGGTTTACTAGGGATAGATTTTATTTGTGGTAGACATTAAGTTCAAAAAGATCAAATAAAGCCTAAATTCATTTTTCAAACCGAGCAAAACCTAAAATTTCGCTTCAACTCACATGCCGGACAAGTTCTAGACTCTAATGCAACGACACAGACTATATAATTCTCACCACACATGGCACATGACTCACTAAGGATGGTGGTATTCCGATTCAAACAATTACGTATTCACCGAGCCACAAAATATTAAACATTATGCACAAAGTGGACACGAGCCAAGAAAATGAGACATAGGCGTCAATAGACATGTTATCTAACTCAATAAGGCATCATAAGCAATTTCAAACTATAGGGAAGGTAATACACATGCTAGAGCCTAAATATGGTACTATCAAACAAGTCAAAAAGCGCCTAAGAATTTCATCTTCCTTCTTTTATTCCCTAAATCCTATTCTACTCTAAAAATAAAAAACCTATGACCCAGTTCAAACTACATCCCATGGAAAAGAACCGAGGCACAAAGAAAAATCACGGGAAATTATTACTACCTAAAAAAAGTAAAAGGCATGTTTTCTCAATTCAACTTTTTATGTGTTTTTTGTTAAACTTTAAACCCTCAAGAAAACTGTCTAGGAGATCCATCGTCAGGAAAAGTTCAATTTTTTTTATTTCTAAAAAAACATTATTCAATTAAACTAACACATCTAAAATAGCATAAAAAGTCACTAGACAGTATCCTCCCACATTAAAATTATGCATTGTCCTCAGTGCACGCCATAACTAATAAGAGGGTAAAAGAAACTCCCTGGTAGGCCAAAGGCCGAAGCACTAGCAGCTCATGGGGTACTCAGACTTCTCCCAAATATTTTTCTTTGTGCGGGCACCCCCCACTTAGTTATAACCATTTGGCTTGTTGTTGGATCCTTCCAATAGCTTTGCTTTCCATGCTCCTACAAAATTAAAAAAAGAAAACTACAGTACAAAAGTTACATGATAAAAAGGTAAACAAATATTATAAAAAAAAAAGGAAGAAGAAGTAAAGTTGGGTTGCCTCCCAACAAGCGCCTTAGTTAACGTCGTGGCACGACGTGATCTACTTTTTGCCTCCACCTCGAGCTTATGAATTGGACCCCAAGTTTTGATTCTGCTCTATGATCATGCTCTTAGGGCGATACAAATTGTTGCGAGCCAACTATTAAATGATTCTTTATGCATTTTTTGACTTTCAATCGAGGAGTGTCACCTTGCCTAGACGGTATTGAAAATTTCAGAATATAAGGCTCATCCACCTCTTTCTTTGACTCTTGCATTGGATCATACATATCAATTTCCATATCTCTTTCCAAACACAATGTCGAAAAATGCTTGGAGTAAGGACCAATGCGCTCAAACTGAAAATTCAACTTGTTATCTACCTCCTCTTCTTGCCACAAACTATAATCAATTAAAATTGTATCTGTAAGGTCCTCAGTTGACTCTAGTACCACTTCTTCAACATCGACATAATCAAATTCTAGTTGGTTGGTTTGGTCATATTCTACTCTCAACTCCTCCATTATAATGACAATTTCTGCCGCCAATTCATGCTCTTCTTGGCTACTATCCACAATGTAAGCTTGTTGCGCTTTACAAGGTTCAATTAGTTGACTCACTCGAGCTTCCAAGTTGTGTATAGTTACCTCTTGGCTTTGTATCTGCAGTGGTTTCTCATCATATTGTTCCACAAGGCACTTCGACTTATTTTTTTATCTCCTTCAAGTTAGCTTCCCCAGGTTCTTTGTTCCTATTAACTTCACAAGAAAAAGTAAAACCATCATAATAAGGGGTTGGGGAGGATAAGAAATATAAGCACAACCATAAAAGTGACCATCTTGAGCACCTTAAATATCACATACATTCCATACATAAGATTGAGCTGGTGCAAATAACCCGCTCTTGAGAATAGTTTGACAGTTTTGCCACAAGTGGTTTCCTCCACAATAAGCACAAGAAAGATCAACAGTAGAATTACCAACATCGAAACTCTCATAATTCCAAGATGTCATATTTCTTAAATCAACAAGTAAACTAAAATAAAAAAATCAAATACTAAAAAACAAAATAAAAGTTCAAACTTGAAATACAACAATATGTGCACCTACAGCTATACTGTTAGTTCCCCGGCAACGGCGCAAAAATTTGATCACGCCCAACTCTAGTCCTAAAAAGGATAAGCGATCGCTGCAAATATAATCCGGTCCAAAAGTCCGAAGTCGAATTCCACAGAGAACTAAGGTTTAGCTACAACTGTTTACTATCACTGAGAAGACAACCTCGAAAAATTCCTAAGTTATAAATATTAAGACTCTTGTATCTAATTAACTAACAAATTAAATTAGTATATTAACAACTAGGGATATTAAGGGTTGGAGACAAGATTAAGGAGGTCTAGAGTTGTGATTTCCCCAATTGTCGGAATCATTTCCGCTACGTCATCTATAATTTCATCAAAGTATTCTCTACCGATCGTGAGTACTTCGGGTGTCGTAATTCTCTTCCAAGCAACTACCACAATTTACTAGACATATTCTTCCGAACTACGCTAGCTAACATTAATTCACCGCTCACTAAGATCGCACCAAGGTTTTGTTATTCCTAATCCCACCTTTAAACCCTCCGTATTGATTCCTCACATACGTTGGTTGTGATATTGTTCAACAACTACCTAAATATGTCAACCCTTTTCCAAGCAATACACACTAAATAGGCACAGTCAATTGAGGGCCCTTCAATTAACTAATAATCACGTAGTTGAACAAGAAGAAAAAATCCAACAGAAAAATCATCCTTCAAAAGGTTCCATCAAAACCTAGATAACAAATTAGCTATTCATAAAAAGTATGCATAACTACAATACTAGAATTCATAACCAATAATGAAAATAGGAAGAAGGAAGTGAAAAGTTCGTAGAAGAATTCTCCGCCTTGGTCGTAGTGTGTTCTTGCCTCCTTAGGTCGAATTTCCTCTCCAAAAACGTCTCCCTTTTGGTTGAATCTGCTCTAAAAACATCATCTCCCGATATTGACTTGTTTAGGGAGTATTTCTAGACTAGGGTTGAAGTCCTTGAGTCCAAATCCGGGTGGGAGTCTTTTAACTCGCGACTTTTAATTACCGTGTTATAGACCTCGCGAAGCCTGGTCTGTAGCACGGTTTGGATAATTGATGCTTTTGTGCGCTTTTCTTGTATTTTTGTCCTCTTTTTGTGCGTCATTCATTTGTCGATTCCTTCCAATGTTCCTACACATAAAACAACTCAATTTAGCTCTAACGTCGCACAATTAACCACTAAACTAACAAAATATAGGGCGAATAATGTACTAAACTTATAGCATTTTATCCTAACATCAGGGGTCCGAAAAAAATGCAACACGATAGAAAATTCGGTCCGTTGTATAAGATTAATCTCGAATCAACCACGATTATCATAATTAGGAGGAAGAAGGAGCTTTTCCAAAGGACCCGGTCCTTTGTTTTGTTTTTTGGGTAAATCATTGAGATTGCAGCCAAACTTATTTCTTGGTTAGCTTTTCTCTAGAAAATTCTATTGCATGATTAACTTATCACATACCACAATAATGCAGAATTAACAAAAAAGAGAAAAAAACTATTCACTATCACATGTATTATTTTTTACCTGTCCCCTTAACATTTTTATTCAATTCCTTGTGATACTGACAACCGAAAAATTTATGTTCATGATCTGTCGGGATGAACTCTGGACTACTATATTTGGCTTTGTTTTTCACGTGACATGTTCTACAACAAATTTCGGTAAAAAAGATTTCTCGTTAAGAAAAAACTAAGCAACTTGTAGATATTGTTCTAGCGAGTTCACCTCTGCTAAAAAAAATTCTCGTAAAGAAAAAATACATAATGTTTGAGCGATTGAAGAGAATAACAACACTCTCTGTTGATGTAAAAAAACAACAAGAAGAAAGAGATAGATAACAGACTTGGTCAAGAAAAAAAGACATTTGGTCTAAGATTCTGCTCTTCTTTGCTCTATCAAGAAAAGAACAAAGTGGGAGGTCTTTGCCACAAAATTACAAGCACTAGTAATTTTGACACTTTTGTTCGCCTTCCCTTGGCCTGTGAATAATTTTGTACATTTTCCTATCGTGGAGCTGGGTGGAAAAGCTGCTTATAGCAGAGGGAGAAAAATTTGTAAATATTGGTTCATTAATGTAAGGATTCTCTCTTTCAAGGAAGCGGGAAGCGAAATGGACAACTAATTTAATTAAAGGAGCTTTGTTATAATCACATACTGTTGAACTATCTGGTTTTCTAGCTCATATTTTTCTTTTATGCGTTCCTTAAGAAACAATCGATAAGAAGGGGTTGTTGACTATACCCTATCTTACTCTTCATATTTTGATTTCTATGCTCTTTAATTAATGTTCTTTTTGTTCAAGAATAGTTAATACTAAAGATAAAATGGAAAAAATAATTAATTATATTTTGATTTTCTAAATTGATAAGTATTTTTGACCTGTTATATTTAGTAATCGTGACAATTAAAATGGATCAGTGGGAATTACTTTTTATATATTGAAAAGATATCCATTGAATTCTATAAGTATAATATTTTTATTTCAGGAATAAATATAATAATTACTCCATCCGTTCACCTTTACTTGTCCACAATATTAAAAATATAATTTACTTTTACTTGTCAATTTTAGCAAATCAACAAGAGACCATATTTTTTTCGTGTTTTACGCTCATTATTAATTACTCAATTCACAAATTATTTTCCAAAACTTCCCAAAATATTATTATTATTATTATTATTATTATTATTATTATTATTATTATTATTATTATTATTATTATTATTATTGGGTATTGTGATAAAATATACACTTCATCTATTATTTTTTAAAGACGTGTAAAGTTCATTATTGACAAGTAAAAAGTAAATGGACGGTGTAATAAATTAATGATGCCATGCCATAGATGAGGAAACAACAAGAGAAGACAATGATTTTGCGCGGGTATGTGGGTGTGTAAGACTCCTGCTCTACAGAGAAGTGAAGTGGGAAGAAAATGGGTCATTTATTTATTTAATTGTTTTATAAAATAATAAGGTCAGGAAGACAGGAACTAATGTTCTTTCAAGTCCCACCTTTTCGTGAATTCTGCTTTAGAGCAAATGAAGGCACAAAAAAAAAAAAAAAAAAAGGTAAAAGGAGGAATGGTCACACCCAATCATGTATTAGTAAAGAGGGTTTATTTGCTTTCTGGATTTATTTTTAGCTAACTAGCCTTGATATATGTTAGATTTTTTATTGAGATAAAGGTTTTAAGGATAACAAAGGTTTGTAATACATTTTTACCCGAAGTTCTTAAGAAAGAGGTCGAAAATTGCAAAGAAAAATTCTCAACATTTGGTGCGCAAGTGTAACGATCTGACTGGTCGTTTTGAATATCTACACTTCGCTCAGTAATTTAGAACCAAACTCTGTATTTCGAAGCCTTTAGAGCCTCATTCTAGCCTTCCTTGATTTGCGCGCACAGTCCGGGTATTGACACGGGAGGCTTATATGCTAATAAAACTGATAAAAATAAGAATTTTTGTCTAAAAAGTTAATTTTAGTTGATTTCGGTCAACGTTTTGAGTAAATTGACCCTGACCCGTATTTTGACGGTCCCGGTGGGTCCGTATTGAAATATGGGATCTGGGCATATGCCCGGAATCGAATTCCGAGGTCCCTAGCTTGAGTTATGAATTTTTATTGAAAATTAAAAGTCTGAAAAATCTAATGTTTTTAAGAATTGATTGAATGTTTGGAATTGTTGATACCGGGTCCGTATTTTGGTTCCGGAACCCGATATAGGTCCAATATAATATTTTTGACTTATCTGTGAAATTTGGTGGGAAACGAAGTCGGCTTGACATGATTCAGACGTCCGGCGGTAAAAATAGAGATTTCAAAGCTTTCTTGAAAATTTCATTTGATTTGGCGTCCAATTCGCAGTTCTAGGCGTTATTTTGGCGATTTGATCGCGCAAGCTAGTTCATATGATGTTTTTAGACTGGGTGTGCACTTTTGGTTTGGAGTCCCGAGGGGATTGGGTGTATTTTTGGATCATTGGTTGAGAGACTAGTAAAGTTAAGAAATTTGGGAGTTTGACCATGGTCAATATCGGGTTAAGACGACCTCTATTTAGTGTTTTGAGTGCCCGAGCACGTCCGTAGCGTGTTTTATGATTGAAATTCATATATGATTTGTGTCCGGGAAGTTCCAGATGAGTTTCGGGGTGGTTTCGGATCATCTCGGAGAAGTTTGGATTTTGTTGGTTTCTGGTGCGACACTGTTCATTCGCAATTGCGAACCTTCCATGGCAAATGCGAAAACACTGTTCATTCGCCATTGCGAACCTTTTATGGCAATTGCGAAAACACTGTGCATCCGCAATTAGTGCTGAGAATTCCGAGTTTTTGCTTTATTTTTATATTTTTGAACCCTAGCTTCGAGATGAGGCGATTTTGAGAGGAGATTTTCATACCACAACATTGGGTAAGTATCTTTAATCAATTTCCAACTATATTTCATGATTTTATACAAGATTTAACATCAAATTCATGAGAAATCTATGGAAAAATTTGGGGATTTTGTCAAAGTTTTGAAAAATAAAAATTTAGGATTTGAGAGTCGAATAGGACTCGGATTTGAAAACAAAACACATATTTGGACTCGTGAGGCTATGGGCAGTCAAGACCTACCCTTGGACCCGGGTTTTAACCGGGCGGGCCCGGGGTTTGACTTTTGTTGACTTTTTAGAAATTGAATAAAAATCACAGCTTTATTAATTGAAGTTGTTTTCTCTTGCATTGTGTGATGTATTCAAGTTATCATTGGCTAGATTGAGTCGAGCGGAGGCGAATTTATAGAGGAACAGGTTAAGTTGAGTGTTGAGTTAGCCGAATCGAGGTAAGTGTTTTGCCTAACTTTGTTGAGAGAACTTTTCCTCCTATTTGTCATTGTTTGCTATATGCGGGGGTGATACATATATGAGGTGACGAGCGTATATGTATGTGCCGGGGTTAAGCATGCTTGGGGGTAGATTGTGCTCTAATTGTGTCTTGTAGAATTACGTAACTCCCTTGCTTCATGCTTCACTTGATTTACCGATATTAAGAACGTAGTATAAAATGTTTGTAATCAAGACTTAGCCTAATATAACTTGATCGAATTTGATAGAATTCTGAGAATAAATTGATGTGTCTAGTTTGGTCATCTATATGCGTAATCATTACTACATTGCTACGGTCGATATTTTGAGATGCTGGATTCGATACTTGTGTTGCTGATAAGTTGTGATATTCGTGGAAGTACTTGAGTTATACTGCCCTTGAGGGCTTATTGAATCATTGCTGGCTTAGAAATTCCGTGATTTAGAATTTATTAGAATATTCGTCTGAACACTCTCCTCGATGTTATTTATACTGCCTACCTTGTCACTTTATTGATATCAAATACTTGGTAAGGAAGAGTATAAAGCATGAAGGGCGATGCCGTACCATTTCATATACATTATTAATTTTGTGAGGAAAAGAGTAAAGCACGAAGGGTGATGCCGTGCCATTTCATATACATTATCATGTGAGAAAGAGTGTAAAGCACGAAGGGTGATGCCGTGCCATTTCATTTATATTGTTATGCTTTTAATATTGTGAGGTCATGGAACGAAGGGTGTTTCCGTGCAGGTGAGGATGAGGGACATGCATTATGATGTGATATCTGTTTTTCCGTGTATACACTTCCACCCTTACCTTTAGCTGTTATTGTCGCAATTAAATATTCTGAGTGATATGTTGTTATTGTCCCGTATTTGACCTCTATCTCAATTATTGTTGTGTTGTCCATGTATTTTACTTGCTTAACTTGCATATGTCATGCCTATTTCCTGCTTTGAAATTATACTCATGTCATACCATTCTGTCGCACTCTAGTTTAATCATTCCATCATGCCAGTCATTCATGCCCTTACTTGTTAACTTGTAAAGATCATGTGTTTCCTTCTTATTTGTCATATTTGTACATAGGCCTCCAAAATACTAGTTAATTGACGTTGATACCCCCTTTGCTTTCCAATTGTTGTTATTACTCACATGCTTTCCGTTTAGTCCTTTACTGTTGTCCACATGTATATCCTGGTCCATTGTTGTTACTTGCTTATTTCCTACTTTGTAATTCCTATTATTGTGTTTCTGTCATATGGTTGGTTCTGTTATACGTTCATTTGGAAGGATGAGTTGAACGCACGAAAGGTGTTGCCGTGCTAATTGAATTGTACATAAATTTATTTATACATGGTGAGGATGAGATAAAAGCACGAAGGGTGTTACCGTGCCATGTGATTTGATATTTTGGATATACTTCTCATAGTAGGAAAGATCGTAAATCTTCTACTGTGGTTCCTTTTAGTAATCGTGGACTATCTTGCCAAGTTGTAGATGATACCTTTATCTGTATGCTTTGAACTACTTTACTGCTAATCTAATGTACAAGTTATAACAATAAGCATCTTTTAACTAAAAGCCTCGTCACTACTTCGTCGAGGTTAGAGAAAATACCTACCAGTACATGGGGTCGGTTGTACTGATACTGCACTTCTGCATATTGCGTGCAGATTTTGGATCGAAGCTGTTGGTGACGTCGGGTGCTGATTCGGAAGATGTTCGTGCGTTTGGATATAGCTGCCACTTGTCCTTGGTGGCTTATATTATTGCTAATCTTTTTATGTAACCTTCAAACAGAACGCGTATTTATTTGTATCAGTTTTGAAATTTCAAATCTTAGAAGCTCGTGGTTCGTATTACCTGGTCTTGGGTAAATTTGTAAATGTTCAGTTATCTATTTTCTATTCTCTTATAATCTCAGTTGAGTTGTATTTTCTGTTAGTTGGCTTACCTAGCGGGTTGAGTTATGTGCCATCACGAGTTGTGGTTTTTGGTTCGTGACAAGGTGGTATCAGAGCACTAGGTTCGTAGGTTCTACGAGTCATGAGCAAGTGTCTAGTAGAGTCCTGCAGATCGATATGATTACGTCCATACCTATCTTCGGGAGGCTACATGGCATTTAGGAAAAATTTCCCTTTCTTTTTTTCTTATCGTGCGTCTTTTCTTTAGCTTGAAATCTACGGTTTTGACTCTTCCCGATCGCTCATATGTGATGTTGTGCGCTCAGTATTCGCTATGTGTCGACGAACGGTGATGCTGCAGATGGATTACGATGGGCGATGAATGCTTGATTATCATCGCACTGTGTTGTCTAGCCTTAGAAGCAGATGCAGTGTTAAATTTTCTAGTCGTTCATTTGTGGTATGAGGCGGATTCATATGTCTGGTTGGAAAGCACAGATTTGGGAAAATTGGTTGGTGGCCAGGCTATTGTGATTAAGGTGAGTTCATGGCAAGATGTCGATTTGAGTATAACCAGTGGGCCATCTCTTGCATGATGAGTTTGGATCGTGTGTCTCGTATGAGGTTTCCATTCGGTGGAGTGCATATGTCATCATTTCAGAGCATTTGGGGAAGTTGTTTGACTATTGCAATGATGGGTAAGCGTTTGGCAGAATCTTCGGGGTGTTCTATGATCAGTATTGCATGAATTTTTGAAGTATTCAGCTAAATAGTCGTGCGGATCAGGGCATGCTGTGAAGATATAGTACTTTGGGGTGCCAATGTGGTGATCTATGGCTTTAAGCTAAGTGGTGGAGTCTGCTAATGATGATCGAATTGTAGGGTCATGGGCCGTATCAGTTTCTGGGTTGAGAGATTGCTTGGTTATTTCTTCGAATGGTCATATGCTGGTGAAGCACGGGTTTCTCAACGTGTATTAGCTGTGCATTAAAGATCAGAGTAAGATGAGTGGTTATTGAGGAGGTTCTGGCGAGTTCGAGGTCTTATGTAGCCTTTAAGGACTTTTGAATTTGTCTACGGGCAGGCTTGAAAATGGTAGTGAGTGGTATTCAGATCGGCGGTATTTTCTTCTCAATAAGGGTCTACATGTCAATGTTGGAGTGATGCGAGAAATGGCTTCGGGTTCCCAGGAGGTTCCCTCAGGGAGGGCGTATCGGATTGAGTTACTTTCGGGTTGGCAGTCGGCGTAACTCGGCTTCGTTAGAGGCGATTGGTTATTATTCCTCGATTATGTGTTAATGAGTTCCGAAGAATTTATCATGGTTATGACCACAGTCGGAGTTGATGTTTTCTACAGGTATAGAGGCTATATTGCGTGTGGTGGTGTTTTCCTGGATTGGGTTAAATGAAAGATTCTCGGTTGATGAGGTGTACAATTTGCTTATAGTTCAAAGTTGGCTATGAGATTTTCGTAGTGTTGCGAGTAGCATGTTAGAGGCGATGCGCCGTGTGGGGTTGAAATCTGCAGGTATAAGGTTGCAGATAGTTATGGAGGGAAAGATATGAGTTCTTGATGGCACGGACGATTTCGGGAGTTTAAGGTTTTGCTGGCACTATGTGTTCCTATTGGAGTAGAGTTCGCCTGTTGGCAGGTACCATGTGTTTTGACTTATGGGTGTTTTTCCGTGAGATGACGGAGTATAAGTTACGTGTCAGCCATTGAGTAGCGGTGTTGAGATTGGTATGAAAATTCTGGTATTTGTGAGGCTCAGAGACTGAACGTTCTTGTTGACAGACTATTCCTAGATTGCGAGTTGAGAAGAAATGTATAGGATTGGATGATTGATGGTAGGTGTTATGGAAAGGTTGCTATAGACTTTTGGAAGGTTTATTACATGTTTGAGGAAGATCAGAATTTGGTTTGGGGATTATTTTGAGCCGAATGAGAATGTGTATTCTGTATCGGATCAGACCTGTTTGTTTTGCGCAGTTGTTGCCATGTGTATATCATCAGGTGGAATGGATGTCATTCACGCCTTGGTTTATGTTATATGTTTCTCTCTTATACTATGGCGGGTTGTGAGGGTTACATGATTCTTCGCACGCATATTGTGATTCAGTTTAGACTTCATGGCACATGGGCGAGGTGGCCTTTGTGATGTTGATTTGCTTATTGCACCATAGTTGTGCTTGTCCTTCTCAGTATTGCTTGTTCCTAATGATTTTCCCCATAGTTATATTTTTGTGCACTCTATTGTGCTTGATGTTGACACACATGTGATCAGTGAGCTCGAGTATTATGGCTCGAAGGGTACCTGTCACGACCCGAATTTCTCATCCTCGGGAGTCGTGATGGCGCCTACTAATGAGAGCTAGGCAAGCCAACCCTTAATTACCTTTGTCATTAACCAATTTGCCTCTTTTAACAATTATCAGTAATATCATGAAAACAGCGGAATAAAATAAATAAGCGGAAGTCTTAAATTAAAGAATCTGAACAACAATACAGAAAATCAACATAAACCTCTACCCAAGAGCTGGTGTCACATACTCACGAACTACTAAGAGTCCTAAATACAACCGTTTGAAAGAAAATATAACTGTTTGTCTCGAAATACATGAGATAACAGACTGAAATAAAAGATAGAAGAGACCCCGGGCCTGCGAACGCCTGCAAGGCTATCTCGGTGTCTCGCTGGACTGAAGGCTAACTCCCGCGCTACTGCAGCTGCCGTCCAACACCTGGATCTGTGCAAAAGAGCACAGAGTGTAGCATCAGCACAACCGACCCCATGTGCTGGTAAGTGCTTAGCCTAACCCCGGCGAAGTANCGGGAACGTTAACTTTTAAAAAGTTAAAAGAACTTCGACGAACAAACAACTACAAAGAAATACCAACAACTAAACCTTCCAACCGAAGAGCGTGGTGACCACATTACTCGAACGAACTTAACAAGCGTAACTAAGCAAACCGTTTTGAAAGAAAAATATAACTGTTTGTCTCGAAATACATGAGATAACAGACTGAAATAAAAGATAGAAGAGACCCCGGGCCTGCGAACGCCTGCAAGGCTATCTCGGTGTCTCGCTGGACTGAAGGCTAACTCCCGCGCTACTGCAGCTGCCGTCCAACACCTGGATCTGTGCAAAAGAGCACAGAGTGTAGCATCAGCACAACCGACCCCATGTGCTGGTAAGTGCTTAGCCTAACCCCGGCGAAGTAGTGACGAGGCTAGACCGGACTACCATATAAACCTGTGCAGTTATATATATATATACAGCAGAATCGAAATACAGAGACAAGTAATCAATATGGGAAGGGGGAAAACATGCTAGGGGAAATAACAATTTCAAGTAAAAGTCGTCCAGCAACGAAAGAATTAACACAACTCAGACATTAATAAAGAGACAAAAAGCAACAAGTGCACGACATCACCCTTCGTGCTTTTACTTTGTCCTCACCAAGCAATAATATAATAAAATGTGCACGGCATCACCCTTCGTGCTTTTACTCTCTTTCCTCACATATAATCAATAGAATCGGCACGGAATGGTACATCGTGCGGCACGACATCACCCTTCGTGCTTTTACTCTCTTTCCTCACCATAAGCAAACAATGCACGGCATCACCCTTCGTGCTTTACACTCTTTCCTCACAATAAACAAACAATGCACGGCATCACCCTTCGTGCTTTAACACTCTTCCTCACCCAAACAACAATCACAGACAAGGGGCAAGGCAATATACAGAATAATAAAAGAAATCCCGGCAAGGGAACACAATTGAACAATTAAATCCCGGCAAGGGTACAACATCAATGATCTCAACATCCCGGCAAGGGAAACATAATCAATAAACAACCATATCCCAGCAAGGGAACAATTTAAATACTCTTTTTCTTCCTTTCACTTTTATTTCATATCTCACTTTACCACTTGAGCCAATGCTCCAAAGGGTTCAATCATCTCATATACTTTTACAATTCCCAATATAACTCGAGCCAATGCTCCAAGATGTTCAAAGGTCTCAATTCTTTCCACAAACCTTCCACAACAACTAGATCATCACCAAAGCATGAAGATTACAATGAAATCAAGATATTCACAATATAAAGACCCACGGTCATGCTAGACACCAACGTATAGATACTCGTCACCATGCCTGTACGTCGTACTCAACAATTATCACATAGCAATTAGGACTCAACTCCTAATCCCTCAAGCTAAGGTTAGACCAAACACTTACCTCAAACTTCCACGGCCAAATCAATCCTCAACAACCGCTTTCCCTCTCGAATTCGGTTCCAAATCAATCAAATCTATACAAAAATGACGTCATAACATCAATACATGCTAAACAAATCAAGCCCAATGCCAAATTATAGATTTCCAAGCTTTCTTCCCAAAATCCCAAAAATCGACCCCGGGCCCGCTTGGTCAAAACACGAGGTTCGGACCAAAATCAAATCCCCCATTCACCCAAGAGCCCGAATATATCATTTATTTTCAAATTCGACCCCAAAATGAGGTCTAAATCAAGAAAAAATCAAAAAGCCCTAACCCTACCCATTTCTCTAATTTCTACCCTTAATTACATGTTTTAGGCTTAGGAATTCATTAGATGTTGAAGGAAATGGAAGGAAAAAAGAAAGGATTACTAACCCAAGAAGTCTTTGGTGAAAGATTGCTTCAATGGACGCCTAAGGACCTTGGAGAAGAAGGAGTTCGTGAAAACTTAACGAAATCCCGTCACTGTTCTATTTTGGAAATTTTTAAGTAACTGGGCAAAATTGCCCTTCGCGTTCGCGACAGGCTGGTCGCGTTCGCGAAGGGTAGCACTGACAGGCCATCGCGATCGCGGAGAAGGAAATGCTGGGGTCCAGAAATTTGGTCTATGCGAACGCGTGGGACTTCACGCGAACGCGATGAAGAAGTTCCGTTAAGCTACACGATCGTGAGGGTACGAGCGCGAACGCGAAGAGGAAAGAAGGCTAAGTCCCCCCAGGGCCAGATAACTCTATGCGAACGCGAGGGTGTCACGACCCAATTCCCATACCCCGTCGTGATGGCGCCTCTCGTGAGGACAAGGCCAGCCAACTACCCCAAATCCTTTCACTAACAATTATTTAACATAAATGAATAGAAGATACAACTTAATGGCATTAGAAACTGTTAACTACCCGACCGGGGTGTCACAAGTCACCTCCCGAAGCTAACCGATTCACCGAAATTCACATCCGAGCCTTCTAACTAATAAGTCAACGTTCAGTTGACTTTTCCAAACCAAACCTTCCTTAAAGAGACTAAGTGTCTCATTTCCTATCCAAACCAATTCAATTCAACTCTAACTCACCCGTTGCTGATAATAAAACATGAAAGAGCAATAAATGGGGGAAACGGGGTTGTAATACATGAGACGACGGGTTGGGTCGTCACATCCTCCCCAACTTAAACCAACGCTCGTCCTCGAGCGTACCCAGAGTTGTCCTAGAAGCTAACCAACAGCTGAATAACTTTACCAAGCATATACCCGGGGTGATCTCACGTCACCCTATCTCATATAGGTCCGACAACACAATATAGCCGAAATCTCACAGTCCATTTAAACCATAAACCATAGAACCACATTGCACTTTCCGAAATCATACACAATATCAGAACCTCACATCTATACCCAGAATAAACCCGAACCAGCTGTAATAACCCATACTTGCAACCTCAGGTGAAATCATATGATATATCACATAATCCAAACACTCGAAACGATAGCCTCTATTTACAGCAGTTGCCCATAATAACCAAATACCGATAGAAAACCTTTTATTAGCTAAAGTCTTATTCCAACACTTCCATATACTTCCAACAACAAATGAAACACGCGATAAACCGTAACCATTCCTCAGATCAACCATTCATGAAGCCACTTCCCTTTGACTAATATCACAACAGATTTTCGGGCCATACCTTGATTTTTATCCTTCTAACAAGCTGAAATCACATCTGTTCGAATTCATTAATCACTCCAATGATCACCTCGAACCCAACACACCACTCTGGTGATATGACACCTCAACACAGGCCTAAGCCATAACCTGCATAATACACGCACCAATGAGAAACAGTCTGAACATACTCAAATCATGACAAGTGACTCAAACGAAAGAGTGGTACCTCAAGCTCATCAGTCCATCACAACACAAGGCTGAGACCCCGTCTCACGTAATAGATATAGAATACCCGAATCTACCCTGAAGGGTCATAACTCCACGTAGCCTCGCTATAATGCGCGATCATATCCAAACACTGTTACACCTGAAGCACCTCAAGTCACTATGCTCAAAATCAACAACCACGCACAATTTGGATGTTTAAAACCAAGGGAATTCATTGCACCCACGGTGAAATAAACAACATACGACACGCCACCTGATAGGTCATAACCCACACTCCATTTACCGAGCAACATCCGATTACTCTTCCCGCTTGACTTCCACTATGAATCCCCAATAGATCTGCACCACGTGTGCCCATAACCAACAAATCATATCGCCTCACAGCACAGGAAAAAAAACAACTCATAGATCTCCCCAGATCACTAACAAGTTCAATAACGATCGCATCCACCTGTCCCTCAACAATACAACTCAAGACTAACCAAGCTAACTCAAGCTAAATACGTAGCCACATTGGCCTGACAACGAACCCAATACCAAGAAGCCTGAAGCTGCTCCTTCCACTACTATAACTCCTGCCAGAGCCGTACGATACGGTGCCCGGCGCCAAATAAATACCGAAATCCGCCATCTCACCCGGCGACATGCCCGGCCACAAAAAAAATGCATCCGAAAAGTCACTCAATACCGGAACTGAATCAACGGTAGAAACCTCTGCACTGACATCCATCACGAATGCCCCATTAAGAAAAACAATCCTTCTCAGCCGTCCGCTGCATCTTTTGAAATATATACCACTCTGCAAGAACATAATCCAATGCACCTTGCCGCTCAACCCGTGGCATTTCCGACCTAGCCCGTAGCACAATAGTCTAGAATAACCCAACACTGCGACAACCAGCCTACAATCCAATATCATATCCAAAATTTGGCATACCAAGCAAAGAAAGACCCACTCGGACCTCTAATTCCCAATAACCTCTAGACAGTGCCGATACACACGATTTACAACAACTGCAGACATTCCGAAATTCTCATACCCTATGGAACATAATATAACCTTTGTCGAAATTTTGCTTCACTCGTGCCATCCTCGGCTCAATCTGTGTAACTAGAACTAACTCGCCAGCATACCTCGAGACGTACCCAACCTAGCACATAACCGTGCAATCAGCTAATCAACAGCAACCTCCCCAACTTGGCTCGAAGCCATATATCAAGACATACTTAACAACTCATAACACCTTTACTCTAATGATGCCACAATGTCATGGTGAGATTAACCTCAAATCATCTACAAGTTTGTGAAAACACAAATCATCTAGTACTGAAATCCTCTACAACCCTCGCATTCATCCCCCACGTCAGTTGAGTCCACTCTCTTAAGCGACCCGATTTTTTTTTTTTAAAAAAATTTCAACACATACCCTTCATTTACACATGAGATCTTATAACATACACGTAAGGACCATACCACTTAAGAACACTCCGCAGGAGATAACCCACCTGCTTCGCCTCAATTTAGCATTCCAGCACACCTTCCACTATCATACGCATAACACAGTCAATTTAGTCTTCCTGAGTCTGAACTCATACCGCCACACGTATTGTACTTTACTTTCCAACTAGGAGATACGAAGATATTCTTCACGCGCCCATAATTCGGGCTACACATCAAATCACAATAGGAATCGAACGCTTAACAATTCATCTATTATCCGGCAGACTTCTTCGTCACTACCAAGTCATATAATTACATCTCGCAGTACTAACATACTCATCACATGAATACCAAACCGCCATTCCAGCTAATAGGGACAATACCGAACATATACGTTCAAAACACTCGCTCACACAATCAGCACCTCGGTGCTCAAGCCATAGGCAAGGATCCGGCCTCAAGTCCTCCAGACTGGCCCAACATACTCACGAAGATTACATCTCGCCCCTCGATCGGGGAATCACAAACCATCAAGGCATATATAACACTGAGCGCTCACGTGCGCATATAGACGTGTGGAAGGAATTTCAAGAGTTATATCTCAAGCTGAATCAAGTACGCACGATAAGAATTCCAAGAATGGGAAGTTTTCCTAAAGGTTCTGCAGCCTCTCGAGGATAAATACAGACGTCTCCGTACCGATCCGTGAGACTCTACTAAACCTGCTCATGACTCGTGAGACCTAGTAACCTAGGCTCTGATACCAACTTGTCATGACCCAATTCCCATACCCGGTCGTGATGGCGCTTCTCGTGAGGACAAGGCCAGCCAACTACCCCAAATCCTTTCACTAACAACTATTAAACATAAATGAATAGAAGATACAACTTAATGGCATTAGAAACTGTTAATTACTACCCGACCGGGGTGTCACAAGTCACCTCCCGAAGCTAACCGATTCACCGGAATTCACATCCGAGCCTTCTAACTAATAAGTCAACGTTCGGTTGACTTTTCCAAACCAAACCTTCCTTAAAGAGACTAAGTGTCTCATTTCCTATCCAAACCAATTCAATTCAACTCTAACTCACCCGTTGCTGATAATAAAACATGAAAGAGCAATAAATAGGGGAAACGGGGCTGTAATACATGAGACGACGGGTTGGGTCGTCACAGAGGGCAGGGGTGCGAACACGATGAAGGAAAAACTTAGAGCTTCGCGAACGCGGAAGAGGCGTCGCGAACGCCAAGAACAAACGGGACCTGCAACAGCTGAAGTAAATCTACCATTTTTCTAAGTTTGAAACCACTCCGAAACACCTCCGAAACACCTCCGAAACACTCCCGAGCCCTCGGGGTTCCTAACCAAACACATGCACTAACTCAACAACATCCTAAGAACTTAACCGTGCGATCAAATCGCCAAATAACATAAAAAACAACGAATCAAACCTCAAAATCACTAGTTTTCCTCAAACTTCATTAACTTTCAACTTTTGAAATTTAAGTCCGAAACACGTCAAACGACGTCCGATTTCAACCAAACTTTACAGAAATATCTTAAATTACATATAAGACCTGTACCGGGTTCCGAAACCAAAATACGGGCCCGATACCAACACGTTCTAATCAATTTTCATTTCAATTTTCCTTAATAATTTCAGAAAAATAATTTTACTCAAAAATTTATTTCTCGGGCTTGGGACCTCGAAATTTGATTCCGGGCATACACCCAGGTCCCATATTTTCCTACGGACCCTCCGGGATCGTCAACTCACGGGTCCGGGTCCGTTTACCCAAAATGTTGACCGAAGTCAAATTCATTCATTTTAATACCAAACTTTAGCATTTTTCACAAAATTTCACATTTAAGCCTTACGGCTATGCGCCCGGACTGCACACGCAAAACGAGGCAACTTTAAATGAGGTTTTCAAGGCCTCGAAAGCACAGAATGGATAAGAAAATAGGTGATGACCCTTTGGGTCATCACAGTACCCTATGTGGATTGATATGATGGGATCGGGTTGCACGCCGCAATGGTACAGTGATGAAATGTGGCTTCTTATTTCTATTTCGTGTATTTTGCTTCCACCTTGTTGAGAATAGTTCATAGTAAAGTGCTAAAATTTCCATGCCTGCTTAACTTGCTTAGTAGTTTTCTTATTTATTTTTCTTACCGTTATCTGTCATGTCTGAATTATTACTTGTTAGTGTATGGAACCGGGTTGTGTATGGATCCATATGATTATTGTTGATACTTGCCGGTGTGGCTGCTCGTCTTATCTGAGGTGAGGTTTCTAGACCTAGATTTACGCTATTGTATTGGGATGAGGAAGGTTTGGAAGAATAACACTATATTTTGTTGAGGATGTGGACAATGGCCCTGGTCGGGCGAAAGAGTTTCTTGGCTTATTGATAAGATGAGTGGTTAAGCGGTTATGCGTGTTTCTTTCATCATCGGTAGGGTATGAAGGTTTTGAACTAGGTTCTAATTGATATGAGGTTTTCTACCGGCACCAAATTTATTTTGGATTTGTTTTGGGCAGTAATGGTGGTCAGCGGATCCTACTGTGAGTGTCGAAGTGATGGGGTGTATCATGTGATCACATCTTGGGTTATGGTTGTGACTTGATACAGCTTGTTCAGACCAGTGTGTAGATGTGGGATTCGGGTCTTGCAATGAATTCTGGATGATAGAGATTGAGTTCTAAGGTTTCAGGACCAGGGTTGAAATAAGGATCTCTAATTGTGTTGTGTTGGCGGGCTTATGAGGAACAGGGTGACGTGGAATCACCCCCGGGTTATGCACAGTAAGGTTACACCGTGATTTGATAGCTTTGGAACGACTCTTGGCACGTTCGAGGACGAACGTGTAATTAAGTGGTGGAGGATGTAACGACCCGACTGGTCGTTTTGAGTATCTGCACTTTGCTTGGTGATTTAGAACCAAACTCTGTGTTTCGAAGCCTTTAGAGACTCATTCTAACCTTCCTTGATTTGCGGCGCAGTCCAGGTATTGACCCGGGAGCCTTATATGCTAAAACAATTGATAAAAACAAGAATTTTTGCCTAAAAAGTTAATTTTAGTTGATTTCCGTCAATGTTTTGAGTAAATGGAACCAGACCCGTATTTTAATGGTCTCAGTGGGTCCGTATTGAAATATGGAATCTGGGCGTATGCCCGGAATCGAATTTCGAGGTGGCTAGCTTGAGTTATGAATTTTTATTGAAAATTAAAAGTCTGAAAAATCCAATATTTTTAAGAATTGATTGAATGTTTGGAATTATTGATACCGGGTCCGTATTTTATTTCTGGATCCCGGTACAGGTCCAATATAATTTTTGTGACTTATCTGTAAAATTTGGTGGGAAACGGAGTCGGTTTGACGTGATTCGGACGTTCGGTGGTAAAAATAAAGATTTTAAAGCTTTCTTGAAAATTTCATTTCATTTGGTGTCCTATTCGTAGTTCTAGGTATTACTTTAGCGATTTGATCGTGCGAGCTAGTTCGTATGATGTTTTTAGACTGGTGTGCACTTTTGGTTTGGAGTCCCGAGAGGCTTGGGTGTATTTTTGGATCAATGGTTGAGAGACTAGTAAAGTTAAGAAATTTGGGAGTTTGACCATGGTCAATATCAGGTTAAGAGACCTCTTTTCAGTGTTTTGAGTGCGCGAGCTAGTCCGTAGCATGTTTTATGATTGAAAGATCATATATGGTTTGTGTCCGGGAGTTCCGAATGAGTTTCGGGGTGGTTTCAGATCATTTTGGAGAAGTTTGGATTTTGCTGGTTTCTGGTGCGACATTGTTCATTCGCAATTGCGAACCTTTTATGGCAATTGCTAAAACACTGTTCATCCCCAATTACCAACCATTTATGGCAATTGCGAAAACATTGTTCATTTGCAAATGCGAAATTTTGTTCGCAAATGCGACATCTGCAGCCTGTTAAGTGCTGAGAATTTCGAGTTTTTGCTTCATTTTCATATTTTTGAACCCTAGCTTCGAGGTGAGGCGATTTTGAGAGGGGATTTTCATATCAAAACATTGGGTAAGTATCTTTAATCAATTTCGAACTCTATTTTATGATTTTATACAAGATTTAACGTCAAATTCATGAGAAATCTATGGAAAAATATGGGGATTTTGTCAAAGTTTTGAAAAATAAAAATTTAGGATTTGAGAGTCGAATAGGACTCGGATTTGAAAAAAAAAACATATAGTTGGACTCTTGAGGCTATGGGTAGTCAAGACCAACCCTT
Source organism: Nicotiana attenuata (assembly GCF_001879085.1). NCBI lineage: Eukaryota > Viridiplantae > Streptophyta > Magnoliopsida > Solanales > Solanaceae > Nicotiana > Nicotiana attenuata. Next base: position 51,225 of record NW_017673280.1, read on the forward strand.
GGACCCGAGTTTTGACCGGGCGGGCCCGGGGTTTGACTTTTGTTGACTTTTTAGAAATTGAATAAAAATCACAGCTTTATTTATTGAAGTTGTTTTCTCTTACATTGTGTGATGTATTCAAGTCGTCATTGGCTAGATTGAGTCAAGCGGAGGCGAATTTGTAGAGTAAAAGGCTAAGTTGACTGTTGAGTTAGCCGAATCGAGGTAAGTGTTTTGCCTAACTTTGTTGAGGGAACTTTTCCTCCTATTTGTCATTGTTTGCTACATGCGGGGGTGATACATATATGAAGTGACGGGCGTATATGTATGTGCCGGTGTTAATCATGCTCGGGGTAGATTGTGCTCTAATTGTGTCTTGTAGAATTACGTAACTCCCTTGCTTTATGCTTCACTTGATTTACCGATATTAGGAACGTAGTATAAAATGTTAGTAATCAAGACTTAGTCTAATATAACTTGATCAAATTTGGTAGAATTCTGAGAATACATTGATGTATCTTGTTTGATCATCTCTATGCGTAATCATTACTACATTGCTACGGTCGATATTTTGAGATGCTGGATCCTATACTTGTGTTGCTGATAAGTTGTGATATTCGTGGAAGTACTTGAGTTATGCTGCCCTTGAGGGCTTATTGAATCATTGTTGGCTTAGAAATTCCATGATTTAGAATTTGTTGGAATATTCGTCTGAACACTCTCCTCGATGTTATTTATACTTCCTGCCTTGTCACTTTATTGATATCATACGCTTGGTAAGGAAGAGTGTAAAGCACGAAGGGTGATGCCGTGCCATTTCACATACATTTTCATGTGAGGAAGAGTGTAAAGCACGAAAGGTGATGCCGTGCCATTTCATATACATTATCAGGTGAGGAAGACTGTAAAGCATGAAGGGTGATGCCATGTCATTTCATATACATTTTCATGTGAGGAAGAGTTTAAAGCACGAAGGGTGATGCCGTGCCATTTCATTTATATTGTTATGCTTTTAATATTGTGAGGTCATGGCACAAAGGGTGTTTCCGTGCAGGTGAGGATGAGGGACATGCATTATGATGTGATATCTGTTTTCCGTGTATACACTTCCACCCTTACCTTGAGCTGTTATTGTCGCAATTAAGTATTCTGAGTGCTATGTTGCTATTGTCCCGTACTTGACCTCTATCTCAATTGTTGCTGTGTTGTCTATGTCTTTTACTTGCTTAACTTGCATATGCCATGCCTATCTCCTGCTTTGAAATTATACTCATGTCATACCTATTCTGTCGCACTCTAGTTTAATCATTCCATCATGCCAGTCATTCAAGCCCTTACTTGTTATCTTCTAAAGATCATGTGTTTCCTTCTTATTTGTCATATTTGTACTTAGGCCTCCAACATACTAGTTAATTGACGGTGATACCCCCTTGCTTTCCAATTGTTGTTATTACTCACGTGCTTTCCATTTAGTCATTTACTGTTGTCCACATGTATATCCTGGTCCATTGTTGTTACTTGCGTATTTCCTACTTTATAATTCCTATTATTGTGTTTCTGTCATATGGTTGGTTCTATTATACGTTCATTTGGAAGGATGAGTTGAACGCGCAAAGGGTGTTGCCGTGCTAATTGAATTGTACATAAATTTATTTATACATGGTGGGGATGAGATAAAAGCACGAAGGGTGTTACCGTGCCATGTAATTTGATATTTTGGATATACTTCTCATAATAGAAAATATCGTAAATCTTCTATTGTGGTTCCTTTTAGTAATTTGTTGACTCTCTCGCCGAGTTGTATATGATACCTTTATCTGTTATGCTTTGAACTGCTTTACTGCTAATCTAATGTACAAGTTATAACAATAAGCATATTTTAACTAAAACTCTCGTCACTACTTTGGCGAGGTTAGACAAAATACTTACCATTACATGGAGTCGGTTGTACTGATACTACACTTCTGCACGTTGCATGCAGATTTTTGATCGGAGCTGCTGGTGACGTCAGGTGCTAATTTGGAAGATGTTCGTGCGTTTGGTTATAGCTGCCACTTGTCCTTGGTGGCTTAGGTTATTGCTAATCTGTTTATGTAACCTTCAAACAGAACGTGTATTTATTTGTATCAGTTTTGAAATTTCAAATCTTAGAAGTTCGTGATTCGTACTACCAGGTCTTGGGTAAATTTGTAAATGCTCGGTTATCTATTTTCTATTCTCTTATAATCTCAGTTGAGTTGTATTTTCTGTTAGTTGGCTTTTCTAGCGGGTTGAGTTAGGTGTCATCACGACTTGTGATTTTTGGATCGTGATAGCAAGAAAGCATATAAACAACTTTCATCACTCCTTGTAAGAAGAAAGAATCATACTATCCTATATTCGTTCTAATGATTTGCATTTTGAATTCTAGAAGAATTGAACTCTAAATCGAACATAACTCTCAGTAATTCGCTACATATGTCTATTGTTTGGTAAAGCACCATTAATTCTATATACCAAATTGCTCCCATGATCGCGTTATTAACTTTCCAAAATAGAGATAAGTTTGTCTTCACACCAACCACTTTCTCCTACTATTCTTCTTATAATAATAATAACAATAATTGCATGTTACTCACTAATAAGGGTGTTAGGGTAGTACGTGGGGTGGTGTGGGGGGAGGGGGAATGAGACAAGATGGGACGGGGTAGTGGTGTCAAAATGATTTAAAAAAAACAGTTATCAATCCATATTATCTATTAAAATAGGTTGGATTATGAACTTTTTAAAAACGGGTCAGATATGGATAAAAACCATATTATTCACTTAGAAAATGGATAACTAATGGTTTAACTTTTACATTTTGTAAAGCCTCAAATTGGGGGTTCCTCAAGTTTGGGAGACTAGGAATTCTCCCAAAAGTAATAAGAAGCCATTGATAATATGGATATTCATATTATTTGCCGGTTAATTCCTTTTTTATCCATATTAAATATGAGGCGGATCGGATAATTTATTTTTTTTTGCATTATTCATTTTTGACCCTCCATAGCCGACCCAACCCGCCCATTTGCCACTCCTAGGTTGGGGGGAAGGGGGACGGGGTCGGGATGGAACGGGAAAAATGGGGGGACCGGTGGGATTTTACATGTAAATACACTCACTTATATTTTTAATTTATAATGGATTAAAGTAGAAATAAAAAAGTTATGTGCAATTATTAACAGAGTGACCATCACTAAATCATGTTAATCCATTTCTTCGTGACGATATATTTGGAAGATCATGAATCGCGTGACTGAAAAATTATATGTATTCATGGTTAATGGTTTAGTTAACGCTTTTGCATTTCGGCCTCATTTGTTTTTATTAAATTTACGACGTCTTAATCTGAATATTAAGATATGTATTAAGATTTTAGATGTTTGGAGCTGAATACACATTTGAATATTAAGTTGTATATTAAGATCTGTGATGACCCGATAGGTCATTTCATGATTTAGAAACCAATTCTATGCTTTGAAGTCTTAAATACCTCACGGAATGAGACATGATGGGACGGGGTAGTGGTGGCAAAATTGTTAAAAGAAAACAGTTATCCACCTATATTATCCATTAAAATAGGTTGGATTATGAACTTTTTAAAAACGGGTCAGATATGGATAAAAACCATATTATTCACTTAGAAAATGGATAACTAATGGGTTTAACTTTTATATTTTGTAAAGCCTCAAATTGGGGGTTCCTCAAGTTTGGGAGACTAGGAATTCTCCCAAAAGTAATAAGAAGCCATTGATAATATAGATATTCATATTATCTGCCGGTTCACTCTTTTTTTATCCATATTAAATATGGGTCGGATCGGATAATTTATCCTTTTTTTGCATTATCCATTTTTGACCTTGCATAGCCTATCCAACCCGCCCATTTGCCACTCCTAGGTCCGGGGGAAGGGGGACGGGGTCGGGATGAACGGAAAAAATGGGGGGACCGGTGGGCTTTTACATGTAAATACACGCACTTATATTTTTAATTTATAATGGATTAAAGTAAAAAATAAAGTTATGTGCAATTATTAATAGAGTGACAGTCACTAAATCATATAAATCCATTTCTTCGTGACGATATGATTTGGAAGATCATGAATTGCGTGACTGAAAAATTATATGTATTCATGGTTAATGGTTTAGTTAACGCTTTTGCATTTAGGCCTCATTTGTTTTTATCAAATTTCGACGTCTTAATCTGAATGTAAATCTGAATATTAAGATATGTAATAAGATTTTAGATGTTTGGAGCTGAATACACATCTGAATATTAAGTTGTATATTAAGATATGTGATGACCCGATAGGTCATCTCATGATTTAGAAACCAATTCTATGCTTTGAAGTCTTAAATACCTCATTTTAGTCCTCCTCGATTTACGTGCGTAGTCTGGGTATTCTTCCGGAAAGCTTTTATGTTGAAAGTGAAAAAAATATATAAGAATTTCGCCTTAAAAATTCATTTGAGTTGACGTCGGTCAATATTTTTAGTAAACGGACCCGGATCAGTATTTTGACGATCCTTGTGGGTCCGTATCGTAATTTAGAACCTGGGCATATGTCCGGAATCAAATTCGGAGGTCCCTATCTCGAGTTATTAATTTTTGTTAAAAATTGAAAGTTTGAAAGTTTAATTATTTTTAAGAATTGACCGAAGTTTGAGTTTATTGATATCGGGTTCGTATTTTAGTTTCGGAGCCCGGTACAGGTTTACTATTATATTTATGACTTGTTCGTCAAATTTGGTGAGGAAAGGAGTTGGTTTGATGTGATTCGGACGTTCGGTTGTGAAAATAGAAGTTTTAATGTTTTCTTGAAAATTTTATTTGATTTGATGGCGATTTGATCGCGCGAGCAAGTTCGTATGATGTTTTTGGACTTGTGTGCATGTTTGGTTTGGAGCCCCGAGGGCTCGGGTGAGTTCCAGATAGGCTATAGTGCATTGGACTTAGAAAATCATAGCTGGTGTATCTGATCTGCAGACTTCGCATTTGCGAGGTCTAGCTCGCAAATGCGAGCCTCGCATTTGTGAAGGAACCGTCGCATTTGCGAGCAGTGGGCTAGGGGCTGGACTTTCGCAATTGCGAAATCTTGGGCCGCATTTGCGATCCTCACAGTCCGCATTTGCGAATATTATGTTCGCATTTGCGAAGGCAGCAGAGAGATGGGGGACCTTCGTATTTGCAAAGCATTTCTCGCATTTGCGACATCTACAACTATATAAAACTTAAGTTAGATGGGATTTTGTTCATTCTTCAAACTTTCAAAACAAGAAAACCCTAGAGGCGATTTTTTCAAGACCCTTTCTTGCCTAGTTCATTGGTAAGTGATTCTAACCCATTTCCTTTCAATCTTTCATTACGTTTCCTAAGAATTCAACCTAAAACCCGGTGTGTTCATGGTGAAAATTGGGGGTTTGGGTAGAATTAGGGATTTTTGTGAAATTGGGATTTAGACCTCAAATTGGGGACGGGTTCCAAAGAAAATTACATAACCGAGCTCGGGGGAAAATGGGTCATCGGGTTTTTGTTCGAATTTCGGGTTTGGACCAAGCGGGCCCGGGGTCGATTTTTGACTTTTTGGAAAAAAGTTTGGGAATTCTAAATTTATGCATTGTAATTGATTCCTTTAGAAATATTTGATATTATTAAGTCAATTATGGTTATTTACGAGTGGTTTGGATGCGGATTCTAGGGGAAAAGCCCCGATAGAGCTTTGAATTGACTGCAGAGTGAGGTAAGTGTCGTGGTTAACATTGACTTGAGGGAATTAGGAACCCTCGGATTATGTGCTATGTGAATGTCATGTGACCGGCGTGTATGTGAGGTGACGAGTGCTTATACGCCGCCAAATTATCTGTTTTACCTTATTTTCTGCTTTTCCTTAATTATCTCTTTCCCTGTCTTAACTATTATATGCCCTAAATGCTTTCCATACTTAACTGCTATCGTTCATCAATGTCTTCTCCTGTTAATGATGTTAGACCTTTTCATAGTTTCATGTTCCCTGCTATTTGACTAAATTGACTCACTAGCACATTCTAATTGTCAATTACTGGATTGGTCTCGTTGAGTAGTATTACTTATGTAGATTCATGTGTTGTACAAAGTTTTCCTTTCTGGTTCAGTTTGGTATTTATTGATCGTAAAAGGTTTTCGTGGTTTGAATTGTTAATTTGACTGTGTACATTGAGTATTTGATACTGATATGGTGGGATCGGGTTGCACGTTGCAACAAGTGGAATAAGGGTGGAATGATTGGAATTAGGATGAACTTGTATTTATACGGTGGGATCGGGTTGCATGCCGTAACATGTGAAAATAAGGGTGGATTGATATGGTGAAATAAGGTTGACTTCTGATACTGATATTGGTATATGGTGGGACCGGGTTGCGCGCCGCAACATTTATATATTATCTCTGTTGTTGATGTCATTACGGTGAAATAATGGACGATTCTGTGTTTCGGTATTATCATTTGAACTTTTAAGGATTGGTAATTCTTGACGATACTTGGTTATTACTAGAGGCTGTAGTTATTATTTGCAGTTGACTTTTCTTATCATGTTCTGTATTTCCTTTTTCTGCCTTTATTATATACTGCGTACAGAATGTAGTGTGAGTGACCGCCTTAGCCTCGTCACTACTTCGTCGAGGTTAGTCTCGGCATTTACAGAGTACATGGGGTCGGTTATACTCATACTACACTCTGCACTTCTTGTGAAGATTTTGGAGTCGGTCCCAGCGGCTGCTATTAGCATGCTTGGATTGAGTAGCTCATCGTAGACTTGAGGTACAACTGCTCAATGCCCGTAGCTCCTGGAGTCCCCTTCTTTATTTTTATTTAACTGTGTATTTTCATTCAGACCGCTATTCATTTCAGACCCTTGTATGTATTAATCTTGTAGCTCGTGCACTTGTGACACTAGGTTCAGGGATGTAATAGACGTTTGGGTATTTTAGCTTCCGTATTATTTACTTTGGAGTATTGCAATCAGTTTTTCTTCCTTATTTAATTTTAAACAGTTAAAAAGGATTAATTGTTCTAAGTTGGCTTGCCTAGCAAGTGAAATGTTAGGCGCCATCACGGTCCCAATGGTGGGAATTCCAGGTCGTGACAAGTTGATAACAGAGCGCTAGGTTACATAGGTCTCACGAGTCACGAGCAAACTTAGTAGAGTCTGTAGGATCGGTACGGAGACGTCTATTCTTATCTTCTAGAGGCTATGGAGTTAGGAACAATTTCACTTCTATTCTTGTCTGTCATACAATTTTTATTCTATCATTGCTGATTGAACCCTTCTATTTTGTTCTCTCGCAGATGGCGAGAAAACGCACCGCATCATCAGCTAAACAGCAGTCGGAGCCCCCAGCTGCAGCTCCTACGAGGGGCAGAGGTCGAGGCCGAGGTCGCGCCAGAGGCCAAGGCAGGGGCAGAGCTCAGCCCAGAGCTCGAGCAGCAGCACTAGCGGCGGAGCCTCAGGTGGAGTTTGACGAGGAGGTTCCAGCCCAGACTGTGCCTGTTGGACCAGCTCAGGTCCCGGAGGGGTTCATCGCCATCCTAGTGCTTCAGGATGCTTTGGACCGTTTGGTGGGCCTTATGGAGAGTATGGCCCAGGCCGGCACATTTCCCATGGCACCAGCCGTTTCTCAAGTTGGGGGAGAAGCACAGACTCCCGCTACCCACACTCCGGAGCAAATGGCTCCCCAGTATCAGACTCCAGCAGCCCCGCCAGTTGGGGTAGTTCAGCCAGTGGTTGTGGCACAGGCCGGTGGTGGACATGCTATGTCTCGTAAGGGTTTATTGAGATTGGACAAGTTTACCAAGCTCTTCTCAGATCACTTCAGTGGAGCACCTTCTGAGGACCCGCAGGATTATCTTGATCGCTACCATGAGGTGTTGCGGAACATGGGTATAATTGAGACCAATGGGGTCGATCTTACTGTGTTTCAGATGACAAATTCTCCAAGAGATGGTGAAAGGATTTTGAGTTGACCAGACCAGCTGGGTCGCCTGCTTTTACTCGGGACCAGTTGTCTCAGCTATTTCTTGAGAAATTCCTTCCTGTCACATTGATGGAGAGTCACCGCAGGCAGTTTGAGCGTCTCCAGTAGGGCAGTATGTTAGTCACGCAGTATGAGACCTGTTTTGTTGATCTAGCTCGTCATGTCGTTCTTCTGCTTCCTACCGAAAGAGAGGGTGAGGAGGTTTATTGATGGACTCGCTCATCCTATCAAGCTCTAGATGGCCAATGAGACTGGGGATGAGATTTCTTTTCAGACGGCTGCCACTGTCGCCAGGCGGATCGTGGATGTTCTTTCACAGGAGAGAGGGCTGGGGTCCAACAAGAGGCCTCGTCATTCCGGTAGATTTAATGGCGCCTCGTCACGAGGCAGGGGTACTTTTGGTAAGGGTCATCCTCCCAGGCCATATCAGTCAGCGCTTCAGGCATCCCACAGTGCTTTAGGGAGTCGTGGTCCTTATGTGCCTCATTCTGGGCGGCCAACCTACAGTGCACTACTAGCTCCTATCAGTGCACCTCCTATTCAAAGTTATCACCATGGTTATTCGGCCGATCGGGTCAGTCTCTATTTCAGCAGCCACAACACCAGGATGGATGTTTTGAGTGTGATGGTTTTGGGCATATCAGGAGGACTTGTCCGAGATTATTGGGCGGCACGTCACAGTAGAGTTCTCGTGCCATGATTCCGGCATCGGTTGCACCACCGCCCGCTCATCCAGCTAGAGGCAGGGTCAGGTAGCCAGAGGTGAAGGCCAGGCCACTAGAGATGGAGGTCAGGTCGCTCAAGGTGGAGGTCAGATTGTTGAGGTGGAGGCCAGCCAGCTAGAGGTCGTCCTAGAAATAAAGTTCAGAGCGGTGGGGACCAGCTCCGATGTTATGCTTTTCCAGCCAGGCCTAAGGCTGAGTCATCTGACGCTGTTATCACATGTACTGTTTTAGTTTGCAGTTGAGATGCTTCAGTTCTATTTGATCCCGGTTCTACTTATTCCTACGTGTTATCCTATTTTGCTTCATATTTGGTTGTGTCTGGTTATTGTTTGAGTGCTTCTGTGTATGTGTCCGCACCTGTGGGAGATTTATTGTTGTAGATCGTGTTTATCGTTCGTGTGTGGTTACCATTGGGTGTCTTGAGACTAGTGTAGATCTTCTACTCCTGGATATGGTAGATTTTTACATTATCCTGGGTATGGATTGGCTGTCACCTCATCATGCTATATTGGATTGTCACGCCAAGATGGTGACCTTACCCCTGCCGGGGTTGCCTCGATTACAGTGGAGAGGGACTCCTGGCCATTCTACCAGCAGGATTATTTCTTATATGAAGGCTTGGCATATGGTTGAGAAGGGGTGTCTAGCTTACTTGGCTTATGTCCGCGATTCCAGTACGGAGGTTCCTTCCATGGATTCTGTACCAGTTGTTTGTGAGTTTCCAGAGGTGTTTTCTGCAGATCTGTCGGGGATGCCACCTGACAGAAATATTGACTTCTGTATTGATTTGGCTCTGGGCACTCAGCCCATTTCTATTCCGCCATACCGCCAGGCCCCACCAGAGTTGAAAGAATTTAAGGAGCAGTTGCAAGATATGCTTGATAAAGGCTTCATTAGACCTAGTGCCTCGCCTTGGGGTGCGCCTGTGTTGTTCGTGAAGAAGAAGGATGGAACGATGAGTATGTGCGTAGATTACCGGTAGTTGAACAGAGTCACCATCAAGAACAAGTACCCATTGCCGAGGATTGATGACTTATTAGATCAGCTTTAGGGTGCCAAGGTGTTTTCGAAGATTGATTTGAGGTTTGGCTACCATCAGTTGAGGATTAGGGCTTCTGATATCCCTAAGACAGTTTTTCGGACTCGGATGGGCATTATGAGTTTCTAGTGATGTTATTTGGGCTGACAAACGCCCAAGTAGCATTTATGGATTTGATGAACCGGGTGTTCAAGCCTTATCTGGATTCCTTTGTGATTGTGTTTATTGATGATATCTTGATCTACTCTCGCAGTCAAGAGGAGCACGAGCAGCATCTCGGATTGTACTTCAGACTCCAAGGGACGGCTAGTTATATGCTAGGTTTTCAAAATGCGAGTTTTGGTAGGACTCGGTCGCTTTCTTGGGGCACGTTGTATCGACAGAGGGCATTCAGGTGGATCCTAAGAATATTGAGGCAGTTCAGAACTGGCCTAGACCCAATTCAGCTACGGATATTTGGAGTTTCTTGGGATTGGCGGGTTATTACCATCGGTTTGTGGAGGGGTTTCATCTATAGCAACCCCGTTGACTAGGTTGACCCAGAAGGGTGCCCCGTTTAGATGGTCAGACGAGTGTGAGCGAGCTTTCAGAAGCTCAAGACTGCTTTGACTACGGTGCCAGTGTTGGTGTTGCCCACATGTTCAGAATCATATACGGTAATTGTGATGCATCTCGTATTGGACTTGATGCGGTATTGATGCAGGGTGGCAAGGTGATTGCATATGTATCGCGGCAGCTGAAGGTTCACGAAAAGAATTTACCCTGTTCATGACTTAGAGCTGGCAGCCATTGTTCATGTGCTGAAGATTTGGAGGCACTATCATTACAGTGTCTCGTGTGAGGTATTCACAGATCATCCGAGCTTGCAGTATTTATTCAAGCAAAAGGAGCTCAATTTGAGGCAGAGTAGGTGGTTAGAGCTATTGAAAGACTATGATATCACCATCTTGTATCACCCCGGGAAGGCCAATGTGGTGGTCGATGCCTTGAGTAGCAAGTTAGTGAGTATGGGCAGCCTTATGTACATTCCAGTTGGTGAGAGACCGCTTGCATTATATGTTCAGGTCTTGGCCAATCAGTTCGTGAGGCTGGATCTTTCTGAGCCCAGTCGTGTTCTAGCTTGTACAGTCGCTCGGTCTTCCTTGTTTGAGCGTATCAGGGAGCGGAAGTATGATTACCCTCATTTGCTTATCCGTAGGAACACAGAGACACGGTGATGCCAAGCAGATTACCGTTGGAGAAGGTGGAGTTTTGAGGATGCAAGGTCGTGTTTGTGTGCCTAATGTAGATGGACTTCGTGAGTTGATTCTTGAGGAGGCCCACAGTTCCCGGTATTCTACTCATCTGGGTGCCGCCAAGATGTATCAAGACTTGCGGCAGCATTATTGGTGGAGGAGGATAAAGAAGGATATAGTTGCATATGTAGCTCGGTATCTAAATTGTCAGCAAGTAAAGTATGAGCATCAGAGACATGGTGGTTTGCTTCAGAAGATAGATATTCCTGAGTGGAAGTGGGAGAGTATCACTATGGGTTTCGTTGTTGGACTCCCACGGACTCAGAAGAAGTTCGATATAGTTTGGGTCATTGTGGATAGGCTGACCAAGTCAACGCATTTCATTCCCGTGGCAGTTACCTATTCTTCAGAGCGGTTGGCTGAGATTTACATCTACGAGATCGTCCGTCTTCACGGTTTGCCCGTGTCTATCATTTCTGATCGAGGTACGCAGCTCACCTCGCACTTCTGGAGGTCAGTACAGCGTGAGTTAGGCACGCAGGTTGAGTTGAGCACAACATTTCATCCTCAGACGAACAGATAGTCCGAGCGCACTATTCAGATATTGGAGGATATGCTCTGCGCTTGTGTTATAGACTTCGGAGGTTCTTGGGATCAGTTTTTTCCACTTGCTGAGTTTTCCTACAACAACAGCTACCGATCGAGCATTCAGATGGCTCCCTATGAGGCATTATACGGTAGGCGGTGCTGATCGCCAGTTGGATGGTTTGAGCCGGGGGAGGCTCGGTTGTCGGGTACAGATTTGGTACAGGACGCCTTGGATAAGGTCAAGATTATTCAGGATCAACTTCCCATAGCTCAGTCCAAGCAGAAGAGTTTTGCCGACTGTAAAGTTCGTGATGTTGCATTCATGATCGGAGAGCGGGTGTTACTCCAGGTTTCACCCATGAAGGGTGTAATGAGGTTTGGAAAGAAGGGCAAGTTAAGCCCAAGGTATATTGGAACTTTTGAGATTCTTCAGAGAGTGGGTGAGGGGGCTTACAAGCTCGCATTGCCACCTAGTTTATCAGCAGTTCATCCGTATTTCATGTGTCCATGCTCCGAAAGTATCACGGTGATCTGTCTTACGTGTTAGATTTCAGCTCCGTCTAGTTGGACAAGGATTTGACTTATGAGGAGGAGCTGGTGGCTATTCTAGCTCGGCTGGTTCGTCCGTTGAGGTCAAGGAATTATCCTTCATTTCGAGTGCTGTGGAGTGGTCAGCCCGTCGAGGAAGCTACTTGGGATTTTGAGTCGGAAATGCGAAGTAGATATCCACACCTTTTCACCGGCCCAAGTACTTTTCTATGTCCGTTCGAGGACGAACAGTTGTTTTAGAGGTGGAGAATGTGATGACCCGACAGGTCATCTTATGTTTAGAAACAATTCTGTGCTTTGAAGCCTTAAATACCTCATTTTAGCCCTCCTCGATTTGCGTGCACAGTCCGGGTATTTTTCGGAAAGCTTTTATGTTGAAAAGTGAAAAAAATATATAAGAATTTTGCCTTAAAAATTCATTTGCGTTGACTTCGGTTAACGTTTTGAGTAAACGAGCCCGGATCCATGTTTTGAGAATCCCGGTGGGTCAGTATCGTAATTTGGGACCTGGGCGTATGCCCGGAATCGAATTCGGAGGTCCGTAGCTCGAGTTATTAATTTTTGTTGAAAATTTAAAGTTTGAAAGTTTAACGAGTTTTAAGAATTGACCGAAGTTTAAATTTGTTGATACCGGATCCGTATTTTAGTTCGGGAGCCCGATACAAGTCTATTATTATATTTATAACTTGTATGTCAAATTTGGTGAGAAACGAAGTTGGTTTGCCGTGATTGGGACGTTCGGTTATGAAAATAGAAGTAGTTTTCTTGAAAATTTCATTTGATTTGGTTTTCAATTCGTAGTTCTAGGTGTTATTTTGGCGATTTGATCGCGCGAGCACATTCATATGATATTTTTGGACTTGTGTGCATTTTGGATTGGAGCCCCGAGGGCTCGGGTGAGTTCCGCATAGGCTACAGAGTGTATTGGACTTAGAAAATCATAGCTGGTGTATCAGATTTGTAGACTTTGCATTTGCGAGGTCTGGATCGCAAATGTGAGCCTCATATTTTTGCGAGCAGTGGGCTGGGAGGGGGGGGGGGGGACTTTCGCAATTGCGAAATCTTGGGTCGTATTTGCGATACTCACAGTCCGCATTTGCGAACATTATGTTCGCATTTGCAAAGTCAATAAAGATGGGGGACCTTCGCATTTGCGAAGCATTTCTCGCATTTGTGGGGTTTGCAATTGCGAACCCCTGGTCGCATTTTCCACATCTGCGACTATGTAAAACTTAAGTTAGACGGGATTTTGTTCATTCTTCAAATTTTCAAAACACGAAAACCCTAGAGCGATTTTTTTTTCAAGACCCTTTCTTCCCCAATTCATTGGTAAGTAATGCTAACCCATTTTCTTTCAATCTTTCATTACATTTCCTAAGAATTCAACCTAATATCTAGTGTGTTCATGGTGAAAATTGGGGGTTTGGGTAGAATTAGGGATTTTTGTAAGATTGGGATTTAGACATCAAATAGCGGTCGGATTCCAAAACAAATTACATAACCGGGCTCAAGGGCGAATGGATAATATGGTTTTGGTCCGAATTTCGGGTTTGGACCGAGCGGGCCCGAGGTCGATTTTTGACTTTTTGGAGAAAAGCTTGGGAATTCTAAATTTTTTCATTGTAATTAATTCCTTTAGCAATATTTGATATTATTGAGTCAATTGTGGTTAGATACGGGTGGTTTGAGGCAGATTCAAGGGGAAAAGCCAGGTAGAGATTTGAATTGTTTGCAGAGTGAGGTAAGTGTCGTGGTTAACCTTGACTTGAGGAAATTAGGAACCCTCGGACTATGTGCTATGTGAATTTCATGTGAGCGGCGTACATGCGAGGTGAAGAGTACTTATACGGCGCCGAATTATCTATTTTACCTAATTTTCCGCTTTACCTTAATTGTCTCTTTCCCTGTCTTAACTGTTATATGCTCTAAATACTTTCCATGCTTAAATGTACCAGTTCATCAATGTCTTCTCCTGTTAATGATGTTAGACCTTTTCGAAGTTTCATGATTCCGCTATTTGACTAAATTGACTCACTAGCACCTTCTAATTGTCAATAACTGGATTGGTCTCGCTGAGTAGTATTACTTATGTAGATCCCTGTGTTGTACAAGGTTTTCCTTTCTGGTTCAGTTTTGTATTTATTGATCGTAAAGGTTTTCGTGGTTTAAATTGTTAATTTGACAGTGTACATTGAGTATTTGATACCGATATGGTGGGATCGGGTTGCACGCTGCAACAGGTGGAATAAGGGTGGAATGATATAGTGGAAAAGGAAGAACTTATACTGATACAGTGTGATCGGGTTGCACGCCGCAACAGGTGCAAATAAGGGTGGATTGATATGGTGAAATAAGGGTGACTTATAATACTGATATTGATATATGGTGGGATCGGGTTGCGCGCCGCAACATTTATATATTATCTCTATTATTGATGTCACTACGGTGAAATAAGGGAGGATTCTGTGTTGTACGGTGGGATCGGGTTGCGCGCCGCAACAACCTATGTGTCTCCATTTCTCGAGCTGTGTTGATTTTCGGTATTATCATTTAAACTGTTAAGGATTGGTAATTCTGGACGATACTGGGTTATAACTTGAGGCTGTAGTTATTATTTGCAGTTGACTTTTCTTATCCTATTTTGTATTTTCTTTTTCAGCCTTTATTATATACTGCGTACAGATTGTAGTGTGAGTGACCCGCCTTAGTCTCGTCACTACTTCGTCGAGGTTAGGCTCGGCACTTACAAAGTACATGGGGTCGGTTGTACTCATAATACACTCTGCACTTTTTGTGTAGATTTTGGAGTCGGTCCCAGCGGTGGCTATTAGCGTGCTTGGATTGATCAGCTTAGCGGAAACTTGAGGTACAGTTGTTCAGCGCCTGCAGCTCCTGGAGTCCCCTTCTTTGTTTTTGTTTAGCTGTGTATTTTCATTCAGACATCTTTGTATTCATTTCAGACCCTTGTATATATTAATCTTGTAGCTCGTGCACTTGTGACACCGGGTTCAGGGATGTAATAGACGTGTGGCTATTTTAGCTTCCGCATTATTTACTTTGGAGTATTGCAATCAGTTCTTCTTCCTTATTTAATTTTAAACTATTAAAAAGGATTAATTATTCTAACTTTGGCTTTCCTAGCAAGTGTTAGGCGCCATCACGGTTCCGACCTTGGACCGGGTCGTGACAAGACCTGAGTACTATATAATTAATATTGTTTGGTTTCCAACATCTGAATACGTAAAATTTGTTTGTTTCAAAACAATAACTACAAAAATTTTATTAAAATACTAATTAATTAGATCTTATATTAACAAAATATTTTTGATCAATAATATGACAGTTCGTAGTGGTGATCGGTTAGTAGTGGTGGTTTATGGACTTGTGGGTGTCGACTGAGGGCGTTAATTGGTGGTGAATTTGGTTAATGATGGTGGTTGTAGATAATATCTAGTGGTAGTAATGATAGCGGTGGCTGGCAATATATAGAGGTGGTTGATCGTGGTGATTGTCGATAACGATTGGTGTCTGTGTAGTAATGGTAATTGGTGGTAATGACTGTAAATGGTGATTAGTGATAGTGATTGATGGTGGTGGTGGTGTGGTTGAGGATGGCAATGGTGGATGTTGGTTGATTATGATTGAGGATGGTAGTTGTAAGTGGTGGTAATTGATAATGGTGGGTGGTTGAAGAAGTTAGAGTGAAAGTGGATGATAATGTCTTAATATATTCAAGTATTCATTATAGATCTTAATCATTCAGATCTATTCAGACCCATATATCATTGTAAAACAAGAAAAATAAATTCACTTAATGAGTAAAATATGATAATGAAGATTCGCATTTAAAAGACATCGGAATAATTAAGATTCAGACTTCTATTAAGTGCAAACAAATGAGGCCTTAGTTTGTTCCTTTAATGAGTTGATATGAAGGACTTGGTTAGTGAATAAATTTCTTCTATAAAATTATTGAAAAAAATTATAAAGAAATATAAAGAAAGGATTGGGGGGGGGGGGGTAGGAGGGGGGGAGAGGACTGATTGAGACAGGATGGGATGGGATAGTGGTGGCAAAATGGTTAAAAGAAAACAGTTATCTACCCATATTATCCATTAAAAATGGGTTGAATAACGGACTTTTTAAAAACAGGTCAAATATGGATAAAAACTATATTATTCACTTAGAAAATGATAATTGATGGGTTTAACTTTTACATTTTGTAAGCCTCAAATTGGGGGTTCCTCAAGTTTGGGAGACTAATTCTCCGAAAAGTGATAAGAAGCCATGGATAATATGGATATCCATATTATCTGCCCGCTAACCTGCTTTTTTTATCCATATTAAATATGTGTCGGATCGGATAATTTATCTATTTTTTGGATTATCTATTTTCGACCAGTACATATCCGATCCGACCTGCCCGTTTGCCACTCCTAGGTCGCTGGGAAAGGGATGGGGTCAGGATGGAAGGGGAAAAGGGGGGTGGGGGGTGGGCCGGGTGGGCACATGTAAATACTCTCACCTATATTTCTAATTATAATGGATTAAAGTAGAAATAAAAAAGTTATGTGCAATTATTAATAGAGTGACAATCACTAAATCATATAAATCCATTTCTTCGTGACAGTATGATTTGAAAGATCATGAATCGCGTGACTGAAAAATTATTTGCATTCATGGTTAATGGTTTCAGTTAACGCTTTTGCATTTAGGCCTCATTTATTTTTATTAAGTTTAAGATGTATGAATCTTAATATAAATATGAATATTAAGATGTATATTAAGATTTAGATGTCTGGAGAAAAATACACATCTGAATATTAAGTTGTACTCCCTCCGTTCCAATTTATATGAACCTATTTTAAGAAAAAATGAAGATTTTTGAAATTTGTGATCCTAAACAAGTCAAAAAGGGGTCTAGAGTATTTGTGTGATTGTAAAAGCTTTTCACTAAGCCTAGAATTTAAAGTTTAAGCTAAATTGTTCGAAATTTAGAAAGTGGTCATTCGTTTTGGAACGGACCAAATAGGAAATAGGTTCACATAATATATTAAGACTCGAGTACTAAATAACTAAAACTGTTTATTTTCCCAATATCTGAATATGTAAAATTTGTTTGTTTCAAAATTAATACCTATAAAATTTAAATACAATACTAATTAATTAAATCTTATATTAACAAAATATTTTTAATCAATAATATGACAGTTAGTGATGGTGATGGCTAGCAGTGGTTATTTGTGGATTTGTGGGTGTCAATTGAGGGCGGTAATTGGTGGTGGATTTTGTTAATGATGGTGATTGTAGATAATAGCTAGTGATATCGGTAGCTGGCAATATATAGAGGTGGTTGATCGTGGTGATTGTCGATAGCAATTGGTAATCTATGTAGTAATGGTGGTTAGTGATAGTGATTGGTGGTGGTGGTGGTGTGATTGATGATGGCACTGGTGGATGTTGGGTGATTATGATTGAGAATGGTGGTGGTATGTGGTGGTAGTTGATAATGGTGGATTGTGGAAGCAGTTAGAATGAAAGTGGATGATAATATCTTAATGATATGAAGATTTTGTTATAGGTCTTAATCATTCAGATCTATTCTGACCCATTAAGTTATTGTAAAACAAGAAAAATAAATTCACTTAATGATTAAGATCTGATAATGAAGATTCGGATTTAAAAGGCAAACGCAATTAATGATCGAGATCGAATAATTAAGAGTCAGACTTCCATTAAGTTCCAAAAAAGAGGCTTTAGTTTGTTCCCTTGATGAGTTGATATGAAGGACTTGGTTAGTAAATAAATTTCATCTATAAAATTATTGAAAAAATTATAAAGAAATATAAAGAAAGAAATATTGTCTATTTTTAACAATAAAAATATTTTAGAATTTTGAATTAAATTATTTAAATCTTTATATTACTCTAGTAAATAAAATATTTTATAATAACATCCAAGGTAATATGTTACAAACACATGTCTAACATCTTATCAATTTAAATTAGACCTTATTAATATCTATGTGGAGTTAAAGGATTTAAATATTTTAAGAATGCTACACTACAGATAACAAGCATGGAGAAAAAGACAACCCTAACTTTTTGCATATGTGCAAAAATATATTTATTAAAAGGTTTAAACTCTCTTACTTAATTTTGACTCTGAAAAATATAGTGGAGCTATTGATAAGAAATAAATTCTCCAAATTCATCCAAAAAAGGTCTAGTATCCCCTAAATAATTAGAAAGGTCCAAATATACCTGGCATGATTTGAACTCAAAATAACTTATGAACCAATAGATTAATGAAGGGCTAAGCCAAATTCAATAGGTTAGACATTTTTCCCTTTTTTCAAAAAAAAAAAAAATATACGGCCCAATATAACAATATTGGATTATTGTTTTCAACAAAATATTTTATATCATTAAACTAATAAATACAACTGATACAAAAGCGTTATATATCTCAGACAACATATGTTCTGAGAGATCTTTCGACCTAAAAAGACAGCAAAACATGCAACATAGTAGGTACTTAGAGGCCACTTTGTACAAGAGACAAGAAATATATTAGTTTATAGCATAACCATCTGAATATGCCAGATTTTATAATCCCACAGGATAAGGAGTAGACGTAACTATTCCAAAAGAATCTGCATCAATATCCAAATATTATATTTGATAATCACCGATGTTTTGATAGTCCCAATAGCTTCAGAGGTTTCCCACCAAATGGTATTTGGGAAACATGGGCATGAAGCAAAAGAAAATGGGCATCCAATGCCATAAATGTGATGCTAACTCCATGAAAGTCCATAACAAATCTTGTTGGTTTCAATATAGTTATACTCTCATATTCCCTGTTCTCTTGATTCAGTGAATGGAGGCATACAAATATGATTTTTCAAGACATTCTCTTAGGGTGCACCTCTAATGGAGTAATTGTTGTATGTAATAGATTGTTACATATTAAAAGGACAACATCGTCTATAGGAAAGTGATCAATATCAGGAAGGAAGCACGTGGCAAACCAATCACTAATCCATTCTTGTGGGTAGTTTCTCTTGGCAGTTAACACCAGCCCATCATCACCAGTGAATGATTGGAAACGGCCTTGCTCTAACTTATCTTTTTGCATCTATCTCTTCCTTCTTCATAGATATAATTGTCTGAGACAGTAATTATTCTCCATTGTACCGAAAGATCCTTTCTTCCCAAATCATCATCATCTCCATTATATGTACTTTTAGCAATTGTAACCCAGTACTTCATTAAAGGCGGTCCATGAAAAGAGGAAGCCCAAATAACTTTAACTTTACCATTTTGTGTCATGTCTTCGAACCAAATCGAAACTCTTTCGTTGATCCAAGCCCTCTGATGTTGAAATCTGTCGATCTCATGTTTTGTTTTTATTTCCGCCACTAATACACTGCTAAAATTTATTGGCAAAGGAGAGGAACACCCAACAATTTGGAATAGTTTCTCCATGCCGTTGAAGCAGTTTTTACTATGATCCAAAGAGATAAGAACAAAAAATACGATTATGAGAAGAAAAATTCAGTTTCTCATCATCATTTTTGAACTAAACAGAGTAGAATTACTAAGAAATCAAAAGAAACTTCCACTGAGATCAGGGAAGATAGTAAACTTTCACTAGAGAGAGAAGAGACAACTCTCAGCGATTTCAATCGCGAGAGACAAATAACATTAAAAAAACAATATACAACATTCTTTTGTAACGTTGTTTACACATCTTTATACATTATTATACAATATCTATACAACTATATAAATAATATATCTACTTTGTATAATAGCATAAAAAAATATATCAACCTTGTTTAAAAGTGTCTATATGTTGCTAGCTATAGTGATGAAGTTTTTCCGCGATTTTCACTTGTGATACTTATTCTAATTCAATCCAACTCTCCACTAAACGATTTCAAGTTTTGTGGATATTCTTCTTAGACTATTTTCAATAAGTCTAAATAATACTCTGCTCCAAATTTCTCACAAAAGTTCAACTCAAAATTCATACCCACTTTTCAAGCTTATTCAACAATGATGCGTCACCTTTCAAATATAATTTTCATCACCCAAATTTTACTAAATCAGTATTTTAACCACATTTGTTATGTCTCTCCCGCGTAAAAAGAAAGTAAAAGAGAAAGAGGTAAGGCATGTAATGTCTTCTTAAATAGAAGCGGAAGAAGAAGGGGGAAGATGGAGGAGTGGGGAGAGAGAGATACGATATGATTTGTGTATTTTATATACGAATAAAAATAAAACTTTAGGCTCAATAAAAAATGTCAAAGTTTTATTATTATTATTATTATTCTTTCTCCGCATGGCTGGTGGGGCCCCTTTCCAAGTATTAATGCATTTAACCAAACGTCACAAAATAAATATACTACTCTGATCTTTTAAGGGGGATTTGCATCTATACCCACTTTTTGTGTCACGTTTTAACTTGTGCCCGCTTTGCAAAAAAAATTACAAGCGTACCCGTTTTTTCGCATAACTTCAGCATATGGGGCTGAAGTAGCAAAGGCAATCACGCAAAACTTCAACATTCTAGTAGCCGGGCCTGAAGTTCAGCTCTAGAGCTGAAGTTTTTGTTTTGTAACTGACAAACTTCAGCTCTAGAGTTAAAGTTTTTGTTTGTAACTGGCGAACTTCAGCTCTAGAGCTGAAGTTTTTGTTTTATAACTGGCGAAGTTTTTGTTTTTGTAACTGACGAAACTTCAGCTCTAGAGCTGAAGTTTTTATTTTGTAACTGGCAAACTTCAGCTCTGGAGCTGAAGTTTTTATTTTTGTAACTGGCGAAGAGCTGAAGTTTTTGTTTTGTAACTTGCAAACTTCAGCTCAAGTTTAACTGGGGAACTTCAGCTCTTACTTCAAGAGGCCAACTGTTTAGAACTTCAGCAATCCTGGTTTTGAACTACAGTGTAACAATCAAAAGGACACCATCCTCGAACTTCCCTTTTCTGTTCACTTAATTGTTGAAGAAATTGATTATATCTCACAGCAAATTCACCTTTATGATCCTAACGAGTGCATAATAGCCAAGCTATCAAAACTTAATTTATTACAATCTAATTTCAAAAATGTCGAAGATCCAACAGTCCTATTCAATTGTTCTGTTACTTCTGTACCATATGATTACAGTAACATAGTTCCTTGTCTTGGTTCTTCTGGATACCAAATTCATGCTGTTTCTCCGACCATTCTCCTCGACCTATTCTTGACTGGGCCTTGTACAAAAATTCATCAGTACCCATACGCACAGTCAACATTTCTTGAGAACAGGCTGCAGCTGAATTGGCCTGTACCACTCTGTGGAAACTGTGAGTCCAATGGAAGAGAAGAAGAAGAAAACGAAGGAGGAGCTGAAGTTATTTAAAAAGTGGGTTCAAGTTAAAAGTTTTTAAAAAAAATGGGTATAGGTTAAATGGGGGCGACCGAATAGGCGCCCCGTGCAATTTTTACATCTTTTAATGTGGTTGGTTTTTGTGTCGCAACAGTCTGGATTTATTATGTACATAATATATTAGATGTGTTAAGTTCAAGCTACTGTATCAATTATCAAGGCTGGCCCATCTTTTGGTAAAAATTGCGTGGGATAGCCACTTTTTAAAGTGGTATTTACCTTTTATCCAACATCTTTAATGCTGAGCAAAAGTAGCCACTAATCTATTAAAATTAATATGAAAAGACGGTAGTGTCCTTACTCCTACACCTCTGACTAAGTACAGGACTAAGCTCTCCAAACGGAATTAGATAAGAGCTTGAAGGATTTCGGTACCTCACATTTTCTCTTTGAAGTTATCTAAGTGTCCCTTCAAGGAGATAGCTGCTCAATCTACTCGTTAACAACCGAGATTCTGGACACTAATTCTAGATCAATGTGCAGATATGTTTAGCTGTACCATTTCACTTGTAGAAAGGACTTATAGCTATTCTTGATCATGAGTACTTGCTGCCTTATGTATCTCAGATAGTGATTGACTACGAAGTTGATCGCGTGCTTCCTACTAGGGACTATGATTGTGTTTTGTTTCTTATTTGGCTGTTGCTGCAAAAATGATTTCATGGTTGTCCTGCATAAATTTTATGAGCTTGTAAGTCTAAGTTAAGGACTACCTGTCCTTAGTTTTTGAGCTTGTGACTCTAAGTTTAGGACTACCTGTCCTTAACTTTTGAACTTGTAACTCTAAGTTCAGGAGTACATGTCTTTAATTTCTGTGCTTGTAACTCTAAGTTAAGGACTACCTGTCCTTAATTTTTGGACTTCCAACTCTAACTTCAGAACCAAGACAATTGGTCCTGAACTTAGAGTTGGAAGTTCAAAAATTAAAGACACTTGGTCCTTAACTTAGAGTTACAAGCACAGAAATTAAGGACAGGCAGTCCTTAACTTAGAGTTACAAGCACAGAAATTAAGGACAGGTAGTGCTGAACTTCGAGTTCCAAGTTCAAAAGTTAAGGATATGTAGTCCTGAACTTAGAGTTACAAGTTCAAAAGTTAAGGACAGGTAGTCCTAAACTTAGAGTTACTAGTTCAAAAACTAAGGACAAGTAGTCCTTAACTTAGAGGGTGTTTGGATTGGCTTATTTTAAGTGTTTATTGGCTTTTAAGCACTTTTTTTTAGTTTGTGTGGTGTTTGGAAATGATAAAAAGTGCTTAAAAGCACTTACTTTTAGGCATAAAAAGTACAAAAATAAGCCAAAAGCCAAAAGTTGGGTATTACCAACTTATGGCTTATGGCTTTTAGCTTAAAAGCTACTTTTTATAAGCCAATCCAAACACCCTCTTAGACTTACAAGCTCATAAATTAAGGACAACTAGTCCTGAACTTACAGTAACAAGCTCATAAGTTAAGGACACTTGGTCCTGAACTTAGAGTTGGAAGTTCAAAAATTAAGGACACTTGGTCCTTAACTTAGAGTTACAAGCACAGAAATTAAGGACAAGTAGTCCTTAACTTAGAGTTACAAGCACAAAAATTAAGGACAGGGGGCGTGAGGCGAGGCGTTTTACCTCTGACGAGGCGAGGCGTAAGCCCCGAGACATGGGGCGTAAGTCCCACGGA